>NW_017255933.1:1573056-1614980 GCF_001594055.1 Mycetomoellerius zeteki
ATATATATATATATATATATATATATATATATAATGCCGTATTGACGAAATGAAAGTAATGAATATAGAACAAAAGGTCATGGTTGCTCGATCAGATATCGTCATTGAGAGTGCTTATTTTTATGAGACTTAAGATAGAGACAGTTTGCGTCATATAAAACGACATAGCCGCGTATATAAAAATGACGTTTCACGATATGTACCCTCTGCGAGGAATAATTGTCCGTAACTATTCTCGGTGCGCGTCCACATGATTAGAACGTTGGGTCGTTGTAATAGTATGATCGTTAGTGAACCATGAAATTACGACGCATCGGACATTTCTGCTGTGAATGCAATGGGTTGCTGTCCATACGTATATCCCACAAGAATTTTATTTTACTATAATATATATTTCCTCCTTAGTAGGCAATTGACATAGTTATTAAAGGACAGCAATATTAATGTCTATAATAATTGTAGAATTAATATCTATGATTTAATTAGATTTTTTATGATACAAGAAAAAACAATTTCTTCATTTTTTTTATCACGCACTGATTATCAGTATTCTTTCTTATTAAGCAATAAAATTACTACGTAAAACCGAGGACAAAGTAATTATATTGACTCTTTTAAATATCAAGTCTACTATTATGTTACTAGCAGTCACATGAGACTTTTTACAGCAACATCGAGTTGACTTTATTCTCTAATGTTTCTTTTTATCTTCTCTTTCCGAAAAAACAAGTTCCTAATGATGATTTTCGATGGGATTAGTAAAGGAGTAATTATATAGAGAGTAAATAAAACAGAGAAATAAAATATAAGGCTGCGTGTTATTGAAGCAGAACAGGAATTATTGAGGGATTGTGTTTGACCGTAGTATTTATTATTTAATTCGCGTCGAAAAGAATATTAGAAATTGCATAATTAAGATCTTTTGAAATGATTAGATTTATCATAAAGTAAATAAATATTGAAATAATACGATCTTTAAAAAGCACACTTTAATATTCAAATAGTGACAATAATGATGAAAAGAATTAATGTAGATACATAAATATTACGGGGTCAATATTCTTTGAGCCATAATGACATACCTTGATCAAAAAGTTCCCGGAATTACTACCATGTGATGCTCTGAGTCAGCTGATTTGAGTTTCTATTTTTTTGGTTAGGTTGCCACATCTATCATTGACATTTCCACCAAATTTTATCGCCATAGCTTGACATTTGTAAAAGTTACGCCGTCTTGAGTACATCTATCTCTGCCCGTAAGTGATTGTAAAATTGAATTTGACATTAATTTGACAGTAATTTGACAGTAATTTTGCATCTCTATTTGATTTACATCAACTCATACCTATATGATAAATAAGTCAACGAGGAAATGGAATTAAATAAGCTAATAAAAACTGAAGCTAAATCTTAAAGTTTGTAAATACTGAAAAATCCAAGTAGATTTATTAAAATAAACTAGAACTTATTTATTAAAATATGTGAGTTATCAGGTTTATAAAGTCGTATTATCTGCAACATATACGCTAACACAAAGGGTATACAGAATTTCTCAACAAACGATAGACTCGCTACGTCACGTGTAAAACAGCTTTTAGCAAAATGCTGACTTTATCCCTCGGGATCAGTCAAAGCAAGGAAGCTTTATACGGTCGGAGTAAGTAGTAGTCACTGCAGACAAGTAAAGCGAAAAAGGAGTGAAAACGAGATACGGAGAGGGTCGAGGGGACTCTTATTCGTCACCGTGGAAATCTCGAAACGAGCAACGCTATTCTGACCTGATGGTACGTCACAGTCAACGCTGGGGGTAGTATTTTCCCGCGGAAATGTCGAGCACGAAATTGAGGGGGTGGTTTGTCGTGGGTAAGCACGATGGGGAGATGAGAGGGGTCGTACGGTAGGACCAATCTGGAGTTCACTAACCGTGAAAATGCTAGTGCATGTCATGGACGAGGCGAACGTTCGGCGCAACGACGGGACGTTGCAAGACGATGGGGGGATGAGAAATTGCAGAAATCTGCATTTTCGTCGCGCGTTCGGGCTTATAATAATGGAAGATAGTGGCCGAGAGAGAAGCGCACAAACGGATATCTTATAAGACATATCTTATGAAACGAGCGTCATCGTCGTTATCGTGGTCGTCGTTATCGTTGATGTTTTCAGCAGCGCGCTGAGTGCAGCGCGCTCAACGGAGATTATTGCTCTCTATTTTCGACGTGAATAGAATTTCGAATTGCATGGAATTCTGTGAACATCTGTGGCAGTAGAGTTTCTCGAGGTTATTCAATTGTATATATATAGTACTGATAAGCTTACGTTCATTATACTGCAAATAATGTGTACTTAGGAATATATTATCTCGTTCGTGCATGCGAGTTCTCTTCCTGCAAGCGATCTTAATTAGCATGCGTTAACTAGACTTAATTACTTAATGTTGCAAGAATACTTTTCCTCGAGAATGATAATATTGAGCTATTACTATCTAAATAAGCCGGCAGGTGGTATGACATGCAAATATGACCACTCGCGCTATTTAACACGACGTTAAATTGAAATTAATCCAGTGGGCGTGGCTAATTATTCAATCAGAGTCGCTTTTCCCTTAGAAAGATCTTATCTTCACCATGCCATATTAATCACCATGTAATAACGTCGTAATTTTATTCTATCTCTACCTTGAAAACTAGGAATTAGATACAGCTAGTTTTTTGAAAAAGCCATTGATACATCAGGGATCTTAAATTATACACCAGTCAAAGATAAAACCTCGAAATTTTACAAGATCATAAGTTTATTATCATGAAACTCGAATTATAAATATATTTCCTTTTTAATTTGCCTGTTCTGAAAAAATAGGATCCTAAATCAAACAGATACTAGAATTTTATTTTCTGTGATAATTGAAATTTATTGTGTACAGCACGTTGTTATGACTTCGTAAAACGTGATTATATACGTAGGTATTTTGAAATAAAGTTTCCTCACAACTTTATTATACACTTACTCGTTATGTAACGGGTAAATTTCACCCAACGGAGCGAAATCGGACCATCCTGTCACCCAACTAATTCCTAAATTTATTATCGTTATGGAGAGGGAGGAGGAGGGGCAATCTCTCAAGTTTCGAACGCGGTTAAAGCTCAAACTTAAATTATGTATTAAAATGAAATTATACTCTCCCATCTTTCCACACGATCCAAACACCGATGGAATCCCCTCGTTCTGGGGATTAATTTATGAAACTTATGCCGTCCTAAGACGAGCTTAAATCTTCTTTTCACGCTCGGTGTGCGCTCGCGGTGAATGTCGTGTCTCGTTGTTATCTTAACGGCTGCCATGATTGCTAACGAGAATACAGAATACTGTTCGTTATCTCGACGGCGAGAGCACGCGCAGGCTCGCTCGGTGCGACACTTAGGTTTTACATATTGGAACCAGAAGCCCTGTGAAAGCACGAGGTGGACCATATATGAGCTATATCGTTGTCTTTATGAATCGCTAACTCAGCAGTTAATATTATATTTTGGCAGTTAAGCCCGTTAATCATTATGCTTGCTTATAAATTTTAGACATTATATAAGGCGCTTTCCGCATAAAAATGGCTTAACTGTTAATAATTTATTTCATAAGTTAATAATTTATGAAATCATTAACACTTTAAAATAGGAAACCGAATTTTAGTAGTTAAGCACTTTTGCGGTAAACGCCTCATATACTGCTGTGTTGTCATATAAATTTATCAAATAAATTTTTCACATTTCTGTTTTTGACATTATTCTTATTTCTTGATAGATCCATTATTTTGTATAATGATGTCTCAAAGACGTTCAATTCTTGACAGTAAAACGTGTTTCGAAGTTGATTAAAAGTCACATTAACATGTGATTTTTTAAAAATGATTTTTCTGTTCATTTCCTGTTCATAACTCGGAGACGTTACAAAATATTTCATAGTGTTTACTGATAAATGGGATTATACCTGACACCTTTGAATGACATGCCTGGAGTAAAATTTTTATTACACGTTTATGCGTGGATGTCTCTTTTACAACTGGTCTTCACAACGAGCATGAATGTCATATAACATTAAAAATGTTCTAGACCGTAAAAAGTTAATTAACCTCGCAATTCAACACGACATGCAGTCCTTGTTAAGAGGATATGTGCGTGTTGTCCAGTGACATACATAGTTAATCGCGCGAAACCTGTCTGTCAAGTGTGAGTACCTACGGCAGAGTTTCGCGAAAATCCTCGCGGTTGTGAAAAACACATTGCTAAATTGCCGATATAGACTTGTGTGTATCCGCATATTGTGTATCAATCATCGTTGTGTATCAATCCAATGATATGACACGGCGTCTTTGCATTATATAATATTATAACTATTTTGATACCCATAACGGTGCAATGTTTTCCGTCTACATTGATACGAAATGATGATATGCAATAAGTCTGCATCTGCTCCTAGAGATAGTCTTTAAAGATCTGTTTTCTATAGTTGAACTAGTATATACTTTTGGCACTTAAAGTAAAATAAGTATACCTAATATATGTTTGACATTTGGCAAAAGCAAGAAAGAAATTCTTAGCAATCTAGTGCAGGAAAAAACGGATCTAATGTCTACTGCTGTGTGGAAGTTGCGTCAAAAAAGAACGTTGAAAAATCATGCATGATAACAAATGCATTTTAAAATTGAATAGGGAAGAAGAAACGTATTTTGCGAAGTTCTCAGATTTGTTGCATCTTTTCGTTGCAAGATCCAACTTTTGTGTTCGTATTTCGGATGAATTTCTGATTTATCGCAGTACAATGAGTCTAATATCTTTACACGATGAATCGACATCGGACAACGGCTCCGCCATACAGTTACGAACGATATGGGATGAACTGTGCAGACGCTCGTTCACGTAGACCGCGCGCCGATGCATTTACGATGCATCGACGCGCGCTTTCTCACACCGGGAGATCGTTATCCCCGCGGCGGTCTATGAGCCTAGACAAACGTACATAAATTGCACCGAGATTAGGGGATTGCTCAGCTGGTAACCACTTTGTAACAGTACCACGGAGGGACTGAAACGAATGGTAATAGCGTCCAAGTCTCTTTCGACAGCGTAGCGCGGCTGGGAAGATGCGCTGACTCGATTGGAGAAGTCGTCGTGTCGTTTCTTAGTTTGCTCCCTTCACCGCTTCGATCAGTCGCTTATTCACAATAAGTGTTCTGATTAGATTCACATAATCTTTGAATACGGCGGTGAATGTTGAAAATACGGGAACTGTACATAGTCACGCGGAAAGAATGTGGTGAAATATCTCAAAATTTAAGTGGATATAAATCTAGGAATAATTTTGTTGGACTATCAAAATAGTTATAATATGTAGAAAATTCAAGCATGACGAACAATGCTGTAAAAAATTTTTACATTTTATAATAGCAACCAATTTTTGTCCTGCATATTTTTTTTAATAGTCCAACAAAGTTATTTTCGGATTTATATCTAGCTAAATTTTTATATATTTCAAGTAAAACTGTTTTTTTTTGTGCACTGTTTGGGAAAAATTCTCGGTTAAAAAATGCAACAGTAAATAACGCGCATGTAGAAAAATATTTGTGCACGATATGTATCCGCGAATGTTGAAACTCTTATTAAAATATGTTAGTCTTGTAGAATTCTTATCTGCATTTTTCTTCTCGCGAAAAATATTTGAGAATTCTCGATTCGCAGAATCTCTCTCGCGGAATCGTGATTTCGAAAGCGAATCGTTACGCGCGATAGAGAAAGCTGTATAGATGACCCGCAGGATCGTCTAATTAGCCCGGCTTCACATTATTAGCGCGCGTACATTGAGACGCGTGAAGAATTAGAAATCCTACACGCCATTATCGTCGCTTACTAATCTTGCGCGCGAGACGATAGCAAGTTCACCATGGCACTTCCGTAATTAACCATGCCACGGATAATCGCGTGGGGTTACTCGACGCGAACGTAATTGCTCCGCGCGCGTCGCTGAGGTGTCTTTGTTGGATTTACATGTAATTGCTAGGCCGCGAGGGCACTTACGTTTGCAGGCCTTGCGATGCGTGATCGGTCTCGCCGGGTCTCTGTAGTAACCTTCGCGGCAGTAATGACAGTGCCTTCCTGCCGTAAAATGTCGGCACTGCAGACAAACGCCTCCGCTGACACGGCCCGACAGCTTGTACAGCTCCATGTTGAATCTGCACTTTCTCGCGTGGAGGTTGCAGTTGCACACTGAAACAGGTAACACGGCAATTTCAGTCAGCGAGCGACAACCGAGGCGCGCTATTATTTTACGACTACCATTTCCTTTAATTCCTCCTTATCTCGCTCGCACACGCGCAAGATCTCTTTTCTTTTCATCCTTTTTAGTCGCGCCGTTAATGCCGATATTATTGTCATTAAAATACCGCAATTGCGATTGAAGTTCAATGCGGCCGCAATTATTTTGCTGAAAGAGAAAGATGAAGGGTATCTCCTTCATTATCATTTAATTTGCGTTGCGTGTGGAAATAATAATGTTAAAATATACATTTTCACCTTCTCCTTAAGGCAAAGACGCGAAGGAGGTCAGTAGTTTACGTTATTCATGCGTCATATTTTCGGACATATCGAGAAAATATTGTTACAAAGATATAATACAGTCTACGATCTTAAATTTGCGTACACATGGCTCTCTATGCGAAATGTAGAGAATATATAATATTTGCGATAATTTGATTTAAAACGCATGTAGCTTATGCAAAATATATGGAATTCGCTTTTAGTAAAAGTAACACATATTCTTTCTTTTATTCACGAACTGTACATAACGGACATTAGTAAAAAAAAACCTTAATAGACTGAATTTAAAAAATCGACATTTTTAAAAATTTTCCTGTAAATTTCTGAAAAAGAGTTATCGTTTATTTAAGTATTCCTTGAACTGATTGCTTTGAATTAATCTTTTCTCGTGCAAATAGGAACTCAATTTCACATATTGGTACATAGGTTTGCTTATGCAATTATTAATGACTGCTTAGAAAAGTGTCTATGATAAGTAAATATGTTCATACAAATTGATTAACATACAATGATTGCTCGGTTAAATCGCAGCATTTCTTATATTAATTATATTCATCTCGTCAGAATTCGCATTGCTTAAATGCCATCTATTCTACTTTAATTACGCATTGCTGTGAAATAATAAACGTTGCGTCCCGCCCAACCGACGTACAAGTGCGACACGAATATATATTATTTCGCCGGTGACTGCGAGTAGATATTTCAGGCATTCCTCCGATTGAAGCATTGAGCATGGCGCGCAGCCACCACTCGTTAATATTACGGAGTTTCATCGTGGAACGCACGATGGAGCGTGCCAGGGCTTCTTCTGTACTTATCGCGGTAATTAGTCTCGAGTTTATTCATCCGGCTGGAGGAAGGAAGGCGTCTCGAGGGGGTCGTCTTCGTTATCGGACGACGGTCCTCGACTTCTCTCGTCGTTCTCGATCTGCCTCGCATTAACTCAACCCGACAATAAGAATAAATTCGGTAGTCCATAATTTGAAAAATTTGAAACTTTAACTTTTACATAGAATTTTTGTGACAATATCGTTGAATCATGTTCATAAGAAAAGTTCAACCTGGAAATAAAAAAATAAAATATACACAACTTTGCACATAAGTGAAATAACTTAATTTAAATCTGTAACAATTTTTGTTGTAGTTAAAAAGTAATTAAAATAAAGTAGTTTAAAGTAGGGTAGAGCGCGGCTATTTGAACATAGAGGTAAGTTGATCAAATGCAAATATCTAAATAACCAAAATATTGTATATATAAGTATATGCTTGCGCAATGTAGCACAAAGACAGAGATTACTGTATCTTAATATAATAATCCGTGTCCAGTTGACAACAGTCAAATACGTGCGCTTTTTCGTTTTTGTATATCAAAAGTAAAATTATTAGGTGTGTATTCTTTTTGATCTACATGGTAATTAAAGCGATTGAGAATAATCAAATGTGTTTTTTGGATATAAATTATTATCGCATTTTTTAACTTTAATATTTAAGTTGCTATTTTATTTACAGTTTTTCAGTTATAAAAAAGTATTTCAATCAACACCAATATGGGGCTTGTTGGGTCAGTATCTCATAACTAACCTTATAAACTCAGCTGCTTAAATGAAATCTGTCTTTATATATATATATATATATATATATCAATGCTTTTTATTCTATGTTAACGATTAAACATATATTTTATGTTTAATTATTATTATAAAGAGTAAAGATTTTAGTTTTTCTAATTTTGTTAATTAAAGAATTTAAAAAGGAAGAATATTACAAATTGTTGTATTTAAGATGCAAATAATAAAAATTTGATTAATATACACATAATCCTTTCATGTTTTTAATAATATATAACCTCATTAAACGATTACTTTCATGGCTCAACTTATCCTTCGAGGATGCTCAGCATGCCCCATAGATGAGACATATTGGTCCACTTTGCATCCTTGTAATTAACGTAATTTTTTTCTTATTTACGAGATATATTAAGGATTTATAAGTACTTAATTATTCAGCCAGATGAACGTTTTAAAGCATTTATCATTAGTCTATCATAATTGTGTGAAGATTTATAATAATTTAAAGAAAAAGTATCACAATTAGCCCCGCTCTACCTTAGTTAAAGTAAAGTTATATGTTTATCTATTTTTTAGTATAAGACGTTATTTAGGTTAAGTTTCTTTATTTGCATTTAAACTCTATTATTTAAACTTTATTTAAGCTCTATTTTTATGCATTTAAACATTTTTATGGCTTGTTGAATTTTCTCTGTGAATAGGATTTAACAAATCTGTCATAAAATTTCGATTAAAAAAAAATTGAATTTGTGTATTATTTTTTGGTACAAAAAAATCGTGATGGGAGTGCAACTGACCAATCCGTTAATCTATCAATATAAAACAACTGATGAAAATAAAGTAAAGTATGTAATAGAATTTAATAAACGTTAGTTTACTAAATTCACACTATTTAACGAAAATGTTTTAACTGAATAGGATAAAGATTGATGTTTATAAAGACTAGAATTTTATATTGCAAACAAAAATAATATCCCAAATTTTTTTTAAAAGTTTTAAAACAAGAATAGATACTTTTCTGTTACGCAGATTAAATGTTTCCAGCTTGAATGCATAATTTCTTTCCAACTTCTTTCTAAAGTTAGTTATAAACACAAAAAACGCAAAGAAATCTCTTATTGGCTGTGAAAGTAATAAATTATATGAAGATATTCTCTTGAAAACATAATTACGTTTAAGAATAGCAATAACGTGATTATAAGAATATTCCAAGAATTCTTGATCTTCAGCATCGGCTGGTATTAAAATCTTTTCTTCTAATGTTCACTTAGAGTCCCAATCAGGCCTTATATCTCTAACTTATTTCTAACTTATTTCTAGTTTTCATTAAAAAGTTTGAATTCTAATTTTTCCATTTATCTCATCCGTTTATATATATCTTAAACTGTCTTCTTAAAGCCAGTTTTGATAACTGTAATTGAAAAGAATTTATCTACGTTGGTATTATTGTCCCGACGGTTTCACCCCATGCATCGATCGTTTGTCTATTGAATTCTTGAGAAGCTCAGGGGAGCTTCTCCAGTTAGAATCGTGCCGTAACTTTCCTCTACTCGAGCACGCCACCCGTATTCTTTGCGACAGCTTGAAAACATAACAGAATAATTGAAAGCGCAAGGGGGAACAGTGAATGCCACCAAGGGTGGAATCAATGGGGGAGGCTCGCGGTTTGATCCATCTCCGTACACTCGTTCTCTCGTGGATTCTCTCGACCTAATAATCCCGAGTGTCGAACCAAGAGGAGCGTGCTTTATTTTTCTCTCGCGATGACACTCATTATCGCGACTTTTTTCTCCCTGCTACCTCAGCACGTGCTTTGTCCTCCTTTTTTTTCTTTCTCGAATGCTGACGTCGCCGTGTACAGCTTAAAGGTGAACGTACATAGAAGTAGAAGTAAGCAGTAAGCAGTAAGACGTAAGACCGCCATCTTTCATATGTATATAGATATACTGGCAATGTTAATTGCCTACTTCGTACGTCTTACTGCTTATTGCTTACTGCTTACTGCTTACTTCTACTTCTATGTGCGTTCACCTTAACTCTGCTGTCATAATTTATATCCTCTTACAAATTAGCGCTACGCTTTAATCGATTGATTGGCGGCGGTGTGAAAAATAGGATCTGCTTCAATTTAAAATAGCAAGCGTATAATTAACATGGATGTATCTTAACGATTAAAAATGAACACCATAAAAGATTAAAAAGACAATTATACATTGTTAAATTCATAATGTCAAATAATAATTTGAGTTATTTTTAATTTCTATAGTCATTGCTTTCACTCAATATGTCGTTAATTTAACTAAAACAATAGAATTAAACAATTTAATTTAAGAAAATATATTAAATTTGATTCTCAAATTTATTATTTATTAAATATATACATTAATATAGATATTGTTTACTTTAATTGAAACTGACCATAGAAATGGATTTACATTTTGACACATGCAATTAAAAAATAGCAAAATGTTATTTAACTCAACGAATTAGGTTACGGATTAGGTTGCTCCTTTGATCTAACGGTGTATAATAACGGTGTGAATCAAATAATAAATATGAAATAATTAAATACGTAGGATAAACATGAGATTGAGAAATGAGTACTATTTAATGTTTATTGTCGATATTAAGATATTACGACATAATAATGTTATTACAAAGTTATAAAAGAAATGGATAAATTAGAGAAAAGCAAATTAAAGAAATCCACACGAAATAAGTTCTTGTTGTTGCCTCGATTGTTGCAATTTCGTGTTAAACAAACTGACGTTGATTGAAACGCAAGATACGAACGAGATATTGCTTCCGGACAAATCATCAAGAGAATGTTCGTTTCTTCCTATCATGATTCAGTTTTTAGTCCTGTGTACTTTTCAGTATGTTTGTTACCGGAATCTTCGTCTCTTTACCGGAAATGAAGTAGTGAGTAATTTAATAGAAAAAAACCTAAAGTAAGTAGTGAGTGATTTAATGGAAAAAAACCTAACCTATACATTTTTTAATTTTAAACTCACACGATCTTCCTTTTTTCAGGATGTTTCTTATTAATGAAAAAAATTCTGTTTTTTTCCAATCACTACAACATAAAATTTTTCATGCATATTGCTATTTTTATATGAAATATCATTCCACTTTCGAATGCTTTACAGAATAATCGCTTTTCGGCCAATTATAATCATATTAATTAATCACCGACAGACATTGTTATAATACTTTTCAAATATATAAAAGCTGTACGCAAATTTATTAAGCTCAAGATCGATAATGTTGTCTTAATGCTCTCATTGTAAATCCCAGTGAAAATCTCAGCTGATGATTTATGGGAACTTGGTTTGCGCGAAGCGCATAATTTGATCGATGGATAAGAATGTTGTTGAATCCAAGTTAGCCGCTATGTATCGGGTCGATCGGATAACCTCTCGATAGTTAATAACCACCGTCAGCCACCGTCTGAAATTCTATGATCGGTTCCTGTTATTAAGTCGTAGTCATGTCAGAATCTCGATTCGTTTTCGTGAAGATGATCGCCGTAATTAGCGATTAATCGAAGTAGTATCGATGAATCCTGCAGCGTTTACCGCTAGCATTTAAGAGTGAATTAGTGTTTTCGGATCTACGCCGATATTAATTAGCTCCGACTGAATTCCACGATTTATAATAGTCGAGTTATAGCTCTTTTTTATGGCGCCTCTTATAAATCAATATATCTCTGGAGAAAAATAAAGTGTTACTAAAGCAAACAGTGAAACTCTACCTTAGTAAATATATTTCCAGTAAATTAGTTCTTTGCGGAATAGCTGTGATTAAATTAAATTTAGTAGCACTTTATATTCTTCACTCAAATTAAATGATAATACTTTCTTGGAAAATATTAAATTCTTTCTTTAAAAAAATGTATGAATATATTAATGTAGTAATTTTACTGACATTTATATTAAGAATATTTATTGTTAATCTTTATTGTTAAAGTCATCGATATTATTTTTATTGAAAATGATAAAACTTAAAAAAATGAGAAATTGATATATTAAGCAGTTAAATTAATAAGAAAATTTAGTGTAAAAAATTAAAATATTCTTTTTTAAAAATAATTAACAATTCTTAAAAGTTTGTTCTTTCTGCTTTAAAATACATTATTTTTATATAATTATTTTTCTAAAAGGAGATAAATATTTTTTTTAGAAAAAAAAACAACTTGTCATGAATTCTTCTTGAAACGGTATCGGAATATCAACTTTTACGTTATTTTCCTTTATTCTGCTACCAGATATGTACATTCAAACTCTTAGAACCTTTTGACCTTTTTCCTATCGCGCATGTATCGTCCGTTTCTCAACTCCGGAATGTATAAAACTTGTTCTCGGAAACTTTATTTTAAAGAATAGAGATGCACCTTTTCCGAATTTTATTCGAAGAGGAAACAGCAAGCTTGTTCTCAAGTGATAATCTCTCATCCCGACAAGAAAAAATATTGCAAAATACTGAAATACAAATAAAATACCTGGTTTCTGTCAAGGCAAGTTAGTATGTTATATTCACTTTTATTTTAAACACGCATCAAAATCTTTAATATACTGTTTGACATTTCGTGTATAGCCATATTTTCTAGTAAGTTTTTTGTAGGAAACATTTTTTCTGTTTTAAGTCATTGCATCTCAATTCGTAAGCAGATATTTGACAAAAACTCGAGAGAAAAATATCATAATAGATAAACGTAAAAAAACTAATCTCATAAAACTAATTAAAATAAGTACTTTTCGTAGAAATTTTTATTAGAAACATATTCTTTTCCTATTTATAGAATTACTTCGCAGAAAATCCTTCGTAATATTTTGACTTTTAATTAAATTTAATATAATAGATATACGTCAAACATTTTTCAGTTTGTTTATGTTGTGCGAAATTAGGAAAAAGATTCCATTATTTTAATTAAACGCATTTTCATTTGTAATGCGTATGTAACAGTCCACTGCATATAAAAATAGTACAACTTTGTTACAAAGCATTTTTACTGCTTACTCATGAGTTTAATCTTTGTTTTGTCTTTAATAGGATTAAGTTAATCAAAGAGTTGCTGCGTTTCAAATTATTCTTGCAACATCTACTAATTGAAAGGATATGATATAGTCGTTTTCTTACAAAGTTAAATTGCTTTGTTAAAATAACTCGTTCAATCTTTGGGGTAAAAACTTTCCGTGACGAACATTTCTCTCGAGACCGAGCAGACTGAATGACTTCTTCGAAAAATGTTTTAAACCTGTATTTGTGGTTAGCCAAACATACCTATAAGCCTATAAAAGAGAGGAAATTACTGCTGCGCTTTTTTTATCATGTCATAATTGATCTAGAAGAAAAAGCAAGAATCTCAAGTATGTATTTAGATCTTATTTCTTCTAATAAAAAAATAAAATCTAAATATATTTTCGAGTATGTCAGAAAATATCGTAAATAGAAAAAATATTTTTAAATAATTCTCTGTTAGAGAAAGATATTAGAAGAATGTGACTTTTATTTTAATTGCAATTCATTTAGCCTTAAAATTATTGTTGCGAATCACGTTATATACACGCATATGTTATTGTTATAATGAAAAGTCAATTTAAACCGTTATTTGAAATTGAAGTTGTCTTGCTGGCTGAACCGAGTAACTCCATGCTGAAACTTCTTCGCGCATTTCGTTTAGCTCCTTTTTCTCATCCCGCGGCGGGAAGAATTCCAGTGCCGCAAGCGAACGGTCGATTCATACACTTCGAGCGTTTCGCTAACACGTTCAGGTATGCTAGGCCCTTTTATTGGTACAGTACGTGCTCGGAATTCCTCTTTGAAATCTTGAAACGTAACGAAAGGTACTCGTTCAGATTATTGAGAATAATCGATATGATTCTCTTTGATATCTTCATGAAACGGAACACTTCAATTTCCGTATATCTTCTTTTATAAAATTCGAAATATATTAGGTACGTTAAGACAAGTACGTAAAATAGTGAAAATTTGATAAATGTCCTTCGAAAGTACATATAACAAGAAGGGAATTTCTATTTATGTTGAAAATCATATGGAAACTAAGGAGAGAATTCATATTAATGCAGAAGCGTATCATCGCTTAAGATGGAATTTATGGTACAGATGTCACCGTAATCGTTATAGGATGGATTTTAATTTAAGTCCCACTTAAACTTTAAATAGAGTCGCCACGGCGGTGCCTGAGCGTCTCGCGGTACCTCTTCGTAATGCTACGTAAAGCCGTAATTACATCCTGTCGTGCCGAGGACCCTTTTATCCCATCATTTGCGGTCGGAACCCACGCCAGCTTCGAACCATAGATAACGCAGGCTGTACGATTATCCGCGTTCAAGAAGTTATCCCGCGCCCACAGGTGCCCCGTCTCGGTTTCCATCCGCTTCGACTCGCTCGCGGATTACTCCCGGTAATCACGCGGATCGGCCTTGCCAGATGCGCGATAATTATCGCATCAGACCGATAAGTTTATTACAAAATTGCAGCGCTGGCGCTGGCACGCTTGGAACAGATGCGAGTGCTAGTTAAGTCTATAGACATATTTTTCTCTCAATCGTTATTCCAGCCAAGCGGTTTCCGCGTATAATCATTGCAAAAAGCCAGCTGGAAATAATTTTACAATCGCACAATATAATTCTCAATACGTATTAAATATTTCTGCAATTTATAAGCCAATCATAATTAACGTAGTCATTCGAAACATTGTTAGCGTAAAATTTTTCATGAAACAATTCAAATGAAAAGCGTTGTAAATATAATAAAGATACTATTGGAAAATTTCTATACGATATAATAAAAGTAATAGTTTATATCACAAAATATTATTCTAACTTTATAACTAATTTTCTCTAATAAGAACGCTTATTTTATTAATAATTTGGCTTTTGTAATATTTATTCAATAAAGTGTCTTATTAATTTTATTTATTAAAAAAAAATAAATATACAAAGAGAGACAGAAGATCTTTAAAACTTTCTTTTTAAGACTTCAGCAGAATTCTCAAACACATTGTGAAGGTCTCACATGTCTAATACTCTTCAACGAATTTACATGAAAATAAGCAATCTTAAAATATGCGTGATACGTCTCGTAACATCGACGCGACTTAACACTTACCCGTTTCTTCCGCGAGAATTTTGTATAGTCGTTACTAAATAACGACACTATCGTCAATGCAATAAATTACCGTATACGACTCCGTTATGCGTCTTAACGTGTTGGCGGTGCGCTCGCCGACGTCGTCGTAAAAGCGTGCGCGTGTTTCGCACCAATCGGAAATTTCGATTATTGCTCGCGAGCGCGATCGTTAACGAGGCATTTATTGCACACGAAGATAAAAACCGCCACGGCCTCGTCGTCATTCGTTGGGCCACTAAGACCGAAAGGGGAAGATAGGCGCTTTGCTGGCCTGAACGGACGAGCGAGTCGAATTCCCTTGCTCCATTCAGCGGCATGGGCAACTTCCTCAACGTGGTCCTCTCTTCTTCCATGAAGGTAGAAAACCGGTAGCTGTCGTCACCGCCCTCTCCTCCCTTACCGCTCTCTTCGCCTGGTTGGATTAGGAAAAAATTCCACGTAGCGCCGCTTAATGAACCGATTTTAATTTTGAACGGCGCGACGCCCATGGAATAATTAATTAAGAGTACCTCCGCCCTTCGTCATGGGCCCTTTTTCCCGAACAGCGTTTGCTACGTCACTACACAAAAAAGGAGAGAAAGAACAAGAGAGAAAGAGATGCGAAAGGCAGAGAAAGACAAAGAAAATGAGGGACATGATGAAGAAGATGCTTAATGTTTCCTTGGACTTAAATGATTTTATCATAGCTGTGAGAAATTCGTAAGACAAATTGGACTAGTCAAGAAAACGCGTCAAATTTTCCATATTTTCTATATGTTCATGCAGATTAGCACACTGCTATATCTCATTTAATGTTATTAAAATATGACGTCGGAATTGATTTGTCGAGACATACCAAGAATAATTATTTAAATATTATTTTTATGGTAATATATATATATATATGTATATATACCCCGGATTTCATCTGATGCGTATAATACTGCAAAAAGTTTTAACATTTTTACAACAAGTTTGAACGTTCTACATTTTACAATTATTTTGATGGCCCAAACAAAATTATTTTCAGATCTGTATCTAGTTATATAATTGTATTTTTAGATACTTCAGCAAAACCGTTCTTTCCGTGTATTTATAGAAACTTTATGTGCACTTTGAAAGATGTGTCAGCAATGCTAAAAAATAAAGAATACACACTTTCTCCGATGTGTCAGATCGCCGTCGTCCATATGGAGAAGTAACGATTGTTCCTCCTCGGACGCGCGCGAACATAATTCAATCATCCGTTTTGTTGATCCTCTTGCCCGTGCTATTGTGCGTTCAGGTAACAGCAGTCACTAATTAATATCCGTTTAAGAGGACCTCCGCTCACGCCGGTTTGCGCTTGGTGGCCTGGGCTCCTCATGCGCGATCTCTCCTCCACGAATAACATGACTAAAGAAAGGGTTACCGCGATTATTAATGCACCACCGCTCGCGCGGGTCATCTTTCGGTTGAAAGTTTCGCCGGTTTGCGTGGGACGATCCGCCAGCGGACGCGAGTAAGGAACACCTGTACTGAAATTACGAGCTAATTTTCGTGCCACAGGATACATCGACGCGATCATCGTAATCATGCTCGCACGGTCGTTTCCGGGTGGTCGCCAGAATCGCCCGGTTCGCGCATGATCCTGACCCTCGTGTGATCTTTTGTACGTTCCCCCAGGATCATAAAATTCTCGCGGAATTGCTGGATCGAAATTAAACATCATTGTTTGACTACATTATGACGCGATACTTGAGCGTATATCCTGCAGTTAACTGTTTCTTTTTCTCTCATAAAATCATTTAGAAGTATCGCTATAATTAATTTAAATTTATGTTGAATCATCAGTCTCTTGGAATTAATATTTTTTAAAGAAAATGTACACCTGTCTCTTCTCTGTTTGTCTAATTTAATAGCAAGATTAACAAAAAAGCAATGTATTTAGAAAATTTAACACTTTATATATGTTTAAATCTTTATCAAAATCAAGATCAATAATTTATTTTTCACACAAATATTCATTTCCCAATATTATTTCATGAGAATTTGCGAAATTTTATATGTATGTTATACATACAGAGAAAGTCATAAGTATGTTTTAAAATGTTTTCGTGAGCATGTTTTTGAATAAATAAAAAGAAGAAAAAATATTCCTATAAACATTAAGTCGCAGATGCTTCGTTATCGAAATAATGGATACTGGAATAAACAATAATGCATCAGTCATGTATATGTCGTGTTCAGGATGTGTGGAAAATGACGGAGGACATTTTGAGCATCTCTTATAAAAAAAAATACTCACCTGAAACTTTTAAATAAAGTCATTATTTGATACTACTGTATTTGTATCTATTATTTCGATAACGAAGCATTTGACTGTATGTTCATAGAAATATGTGTTCTTTCTTTTTATTCAAAAATACAAAATTTTAAAACATACTTGTAACTCACCTTGTAACTCACGCAAATCAATATTCCGTTTTTTACATACGTTCTGCGAATATAATTTGCAAAAATTCTTTAATTCTCTACAATTTCACGCTATAAAAATATTGAAATTATCGCTATTCTTCAGATTTATCCCATAGAGTATCTTCTTGGAACAATAGCATGACTTGCGATACTTATGTATTCAACGCTTCGACTCGTCGCGGCAGATGTCGAAGGTCGCAATTTTCATTGACGCGTGTCACATAAGAGACTCGATGGCATACGCCGTTCCGAAGCGGGTAATTCCATCGCGCGGCACATCGTCGCGCACTCAGCTCCTTCGAAGGCGGGGGTTGCTTTTAGCGGACTAAACGCGCCTCTTCAATTACCAGGCATCTTCGAGGTCCCGATACCGTGTAATGAGGTCCATTGTGCTGAGACGCGTCCACACGTTTCACATTCGAGTCGAGATTCGCGTCGCCTCGCGCGTGCACTTAGGGCGGCCTTAAACGGATTACTTCGCGCCTTCGTATTTCCCACTCTCGTCATGTCGAAGAGGCGAGCTGGATAGCTCGCTTCGAGAGTGCCACGAAGCCTAATTCGATTTCGACGCTGGATGCGTGCCACCGTCGCGTATCGCACCTTCGATACATTTACGCGCTCCTACATGTGAAAGAGCACGTACGCGGATCTTCGTGAGACTTAATTGATCCAGTTACATCCTCCCTGCCTGAGACAATAATGATGATGTAATGAAGCAAGGACACGCTGAGCCAATAGAAGATTTCACCTCATTTAAAACAATAACAATTATAGTTTAATATATAAAAAAATATATATATATATCTCTGGGTATAAAGAGATATTTTTAAAAGTTAATACAATATCTACTGATTTCTAACAATATCTGATATTTCTAATAACCTCTGGTATTTTTAACAATCGGTTTTACTTCTCTGTGCGCGAAAAATACATTTAGAACTTTTTTACGATAAAAGCTATTGTTTTAAAAAATACAATGTTTAATTTATGAATTGTGTTTCGTGTGTTATTGAAATGCATTGTATTTTCTATATATTTATCTTTAAAAAAAACATTAGAATTTATACGACACTTATTACAAAAACTTTCTACGCAATCCCAACAATAAAGTAAATGACGCGAGTTTCTTCTTCAAGAAAATCAATAAAACAGCTTTCACAAATCCCTTATTTATTCCTAGATAAAGCCTACATCTTAGCTTGACTGTTAAAGAAAACGCCGTTTTCTATTGATTTAAGATATTCGTATTACTCTCGCGAGACGCCAGATCGAGATTAACGATCGATCGGTTCGCGCGCACGCAGATTATGCCACGTTTCTCTCTTCTCCCTGTTCGACATCCTCTCTTGAGGATGTCGACCTATAAATTACGACGACTTGCGTAGCTTGTATCGTTTACGGTTTCGATACAAGTGCGCGCGATTTCTATCGCGTCGCGTTTTATGTGTAAGACAGATTCTGCTGAAGAGACAAAACTCGTTGGAGTAAATCTGTAACTTTTATTATTCTCTCGCGGTGACAGAGTTACTCTCGCTACTGATTTACTGCGAGAAATTTCAAATTTGTGGTGACCTAAACTTACTTTAGCTTCGCCTGCTATTCTGACAATGAGTCACGTAGTTATCACAAATTTGTTATCTCTATATATTTCTACAAAGTGATAAAACCACAAACTTCTGTAACAGTGGATAAAATATTTGAAGTTGTTATCATAACTCTTAAAATCAAGTTGTTTAATCAAAGATTCTACTATAAATTTTTTAATGAAAACCTTATAATAAATTATTACAAATATTTTATCTGCAATGATGAATAATGTGGTAATTAAATCCAAATTTTTATATATTAGATTTTATATTTTATTTAGAACTTTAAACTTTGTTAGAATCTTATAACTTTTTAAATATTTTTTATATTTAACAACTTACATATCTAATCATTAAATTTTATATTGAACTATGCTAAATTATTAACATTTCAAGTATATTTAGTATAATACAATGTTTACCTCCATAGTTTAGTGAGATATCGTATATATATTTTATTAATAAAAGATATCATCGATATTAAACAGAGTTTTCAGAAAAATTCCTCTCATTGAATAAAAAATATCAGGAAGAAGTATATCGCATTATTGCTGAGTTCATATTTTATGACGTATAATGATGACGTTTTATGATGGTTATGACGTTTTATGACATATAATGATGTCATTGGAAATATAAGAGAATAACGATATATTATTACATATGAAATGTTTTAGTTTTAGAAAAACCAGGCAGCACTTGTAGTTTACTTTCGAAAAAGAAGAAGAAGTAACGTGCCAATCTATTCGACGAGATGCATGATACATCATAAAACTTGATTCGACTGATAAGTATCGAGTATCGATAGTTACATTTATTTCACTTTGACGTCCATCGCATCGAAAACAATTCGCTCTTTATTTCGTTTCTTCCTGATATTCTTTATTCAATAATTGAGCCGAAGATTAGAAACTTGTTATCTAACAGTGTTATCACAGTAGCATACCGCTTGCCCATGTACATATGTCCCGGTGACTGTAGCTTTGTTTCGAGAAAGTCAGCACGCACGTTGTTCACGTTTGACTATCGCCAACCTGGCGCTAGTCATCACACGGGATAGGACACGATCTAGCTGGAGGGTTCGTGACCTATCGTTAGCTTTGAAAACTCGAGCGTCCGTGTCAGATCTTATCGATACAACTGGCAATCAACTCCTTCGAACGCGACCGATGATACCTGACTCTTGTCGGCGAGCCGCCTTTGAAATTCAGAAGGATGGACCTCTCGCAACATTTCAGTGTCTAGTAGCCGATCCATGAAACGCACGTCACGTTGTCTGTCCGGTCTCTCTAACGAGCTCAAATCTAATGGAGATCCTTTCGTTCGTCCGGGGGCAACGAGACGAAGAAATTCCGATCGGGAGAATTCTCGTTGATCGCTCGGCACAGTATGTTTCATTAATCTGCAGTAAAGTTTCTATTAGAAGCGAACTGTTTTCAGGAGACGACACTTTGAGAACGACACATTCGAGATAACGATACTTTTATAGAGGTAAAAATGTTTCAAAGTTTCAATATCTTATCGCTAAAGAATAAAGTTTTTATCCTCATTTATAGAACGACTTTCGAAGAGATAATTTATTATATCTCTGTTGTACAGGCACATACATAGATGTTACAAGAGATATTGTGATATAATCTGAAAATATTTCACACGAGAATATATAAATATGGATTGCGATAAAAATATTTAAAATATAATAAAATTCTCATGAAATTATTTTATGATTCTATTGTGGTAGGCATAAAAAAAATACACACGTTTATAAAATATTTTTCACGTGCGTATACTAGGGAAAGGTATATGATATATAGATATTATTGAGTTTTTAAAAAATATTTTATTAAACGTGTAGAAGAGATACAAGGCCGATATTTTTGTAACATTATTTAGAAATTTTTCGAATTTTCTAACAACGTAAAATCCTAACATTAAGGTTTTTTATTCTACCGCGTATATTAATTTTCCTCTTCAAAAAATCTAAAATTGAAAACATAAGAATGTTTATAATAGGATGTAATATATAAAGAGAGGTTCTTATAATGCAATTTATGTAAAGTATCGGGTATGTAATCTGTGCTTTACAAACCAATTATCGTGTAACATTGAATCAACTTAATTCAAAATAACGATACTTTAATGATGTTCAATCGATTCCGGCTGAGTAATTAATAGAAAAGGAATTTTCACTGCGTGGCCAATAGGGCGTTCCTAAAAATGATCGGTGATTATATAGAATTAAGCATGTTTTAGAAATTGCAGTCTGCTGCGCGAGAGATACAAGGAAACGGTACCGAGGGATAGAGAAGTCTCGCCGAGGGTGCAATTAACCCTCGGGTCAGCTATCAACAGCTCGTCGGAATTACCCGCTTAGGATTTCGTTCGTTTATGCACGCCCAACTGCTCTTCCTTAGACTAGTCGAAATGTGTCAGAAATAGAAGTCTTTTAATTCGTTTTTGTTCGCCACGTGTAAAATGATGAGATACATGACTAATTTGTGACGTGAAGAATATATTATCATAATAATAGGTATATAAGAATTTCATATACAGATTTTTGTGGAATTGAAATCTTAATAACAAATTTTTTATTTTGGTCATTTTGTCGATTTTACGTTTTACAATTTGAACATTTAACTATAAAAAAAAACACTTAAGTTTGTTATTAACGTTTCTATTATAAATATTAGAAAAATAAGGTAAAATAAATAAAATTTATAATTATGAATAAATTAAAATTAAAATTTTCCAAATGAAGTTTTCATATCAATTTTATCGTATAAATTTTGTCAAGTATTTTTTTATCGATGGAAACTGATTAATAACAAATCGCATCCATTTTTGAAACTCAGGCGAAAGAACTTTAAGTATTTGTTAGATCAGAATGATATGTATAACTGTTAGCGATAGTTGCACTGATAATAGTCATTATGATATTAGAAAATTGCAAGCTTATAAAGTGTAACATTCTCACCTCATAACCCTATTATAATAATGTAAGTAATCATACAGATTTGTAAAGTATGACTGATTCCATACTGAGATCTCAGGATTACCTTCAGGCAATTCAGAGATTACTATGTGTTACAAACTGAAATTTCATAGCTGGTTGCTATAAATGATGCTGATTCTGTGAACTTTAAATCTGGATATTATAACAATAATATTTTCAGTTAATATGACATTGCAAAATAATACAACCATTTATGCAAATTACTGTTTTTAATTAATTGAATTTATATACTAATATTAAAATAAACTACACACACACACACACACACACACACATAAATTTTATTATTTTATATTTGATGTATTATGTAAGTACATTGTTACAGTCTTTTTTTCAAATTAATAGTTACTTTGAAACTTAAAATAATGATTATAGATTTTTCACGAGCGATTTACATTTATTTTATACAATTGACAAGTGATTTTTGAAATGGTGAACCCACATAATAAAACTTTGAGAAATCACAGTTCTATCATATTGTCTTCGCAAGAATTACAGAGTAGTGCAAGAATCATCACGTAGCACAATCATCTCCCAACAATTGGCAACAATTCCTGAGTTTCTCGGTCTCACCCGAATAACTACATTTCGCCGATTATCCGTGAGCGACCATTCGAAGTCACGCTCTCTCCTCGATCTACCCTTCCCGCGAGTCCTAACCATGTGCTTCCGTCTACCGAGATTGCTACGTTTCTACGCGTAGAATAGAACGAGACGAGTTCGCTCTGGAGAGAAAACTACGGCGATGATTTCACCGAGATCCTGGAGAGATATCTGGCGATGTCAGGCATTATCGAATCCCGAACGTGGGGTATCATCGTACACGGCAACGAACACTTTTCCATGTAGCATCGCGCGTGCGGCGCGCGAACGAAATGTACATCTAGAAATCCGAAAGCGTGAAATCGTCTTATCGGGGAGGTACACGCGTGATTATACACAAGAAGGATTAGAACTGTGTCGCTACTGCCACGTTGTCCGCTTCAGGCGAGAACTGATTCGTTCCTCTTATTAGCATGATGCAGCTAGATGCTACGCGTATACCTTTTATTCTAGATTCTTCGATTCATTTGGATCTGATTTCTCGTTGACAGAGATATTCAGATTCTAATAGATATTGAATTATAAGCATTTTACTTTATAAATTTAATTTTATCCGTATGGACGAGTAATACAAATAAAGTAGCATAAATAAATCTTTATCTTATCTTGAAAGTGAACTTTATTGTAATAAAATGCTAATTCAATTATAGGATTTTGTTACATGTTATATGAATATATTTGAGATTAATTTCATTTATCATAATTCAGATAAAACTAATTAGTATTCTATACGCGACTGTTTTATATTACATTTAGTCGCATTTATATTAGAAACTCTATAACAGAGTCTAACTATGAGCGATTATTTTCTAAATCCTACGTGAGAGAAAAGTTTATGTAAAGTTTCCCGGATCAGCAACGTTCTCTTGCGTCAAAATAAAGCTGAAAAGTAATAAAACTGAGAAATTACGATGCGAAAATTTTACTTGCACATTTGTATGCTGCGTGGGACATAAAAGATTAAGTAGGATAGAGACCAGGTTTCATTACCCAGTAAGCAAGAAACATTCTGGAACATTTCAGGAACATTGTAGTAACGTAATGGTGCTACAATGTTGCTGAAATGTTCCAAAATGTTTCTTGTTTACTAGGTAGTTAAATTTAAATCCTGCGGTCACGGTTTACTACGACTGTGTTCCAAATTTACTGCCAACACTGAAAATGCAACAGTTTACGTTACGTGCACTATGGATTTTCAGTACAGGCATTCAATTTTGGAACATAGGGTATGTAATAGTATAAGATATTAGAGTGTAAGTTATATATATATATATATATATAACAGTATATAAGTTAAACACAATTATATATAATTTATTTCTGTTACACAGAATTATTATATATAAACTTATATAAAGAGAAGTTATATACAAATTCGTGCACAGAAAATATAAGTAATATATAATATAACAGTATAAGTTAAAGTACGATATAGTATATACACAGGGGAACATTATACATCTTCTATATATCTTTTTCTCTATTATATATCTTTTTCTCTCGTAGGATTTTAACGAAATTGTTTGTAGCCAGATTTCTATTAAAAAGTCTCTAATATATTATTTGTAAAAGCGTTTAAAAAGTTAGACATTAAGAAACAGAAACATTTTATTTAAAAAACTATCTTATTTATACATGTGATACCTACTATGTCAACATACATATCTCTTTTTTATAATTCTTTTTTATGTTTTATAAAACGTGGACCGCAGGACTTAAATTTAACCACTGAAAACAAGTTCTATCCTACTTAATATTTTACCTCGTATTCACGCAGCGTATACAGAATGTGCAAGTGAAATTTCCGCATCGTAATTTCTCAATTTTATTACTCTTCAGCTTCATTTTGACGCACCGACAGGTGCCTATCACCGATCATTTTGGGTGAAAAATGAGAATGCCGTGGAATAATGCCGCTTTTATTCAGAAAAATTCCAATACGCAATACATGAAACCACCACTTCCAACTGTTGCGCCCTGTTCGTGTGCATCGAACGTACACGTACACGTACACGATAGCGTATCTCCGCAAAATTTATATCGGGCTTTCTCATCGCGTCCGTTGCAAATCATCCTCGCGCGCGCGATGAAAGCTCAACGATCTGCGAACAAACGCACGAGACTGTTTGATATCACGCGTAATCGTTGCGGGATACTCATGTAAAATTCTCTCATTTATCAGGAAACGTCACATAGGTTTCGAGCAAAATAGAAATTATTCCGGGACGAGACGATCAGGGTGACGTTCGCGCGAACGATCGCTAATATCCTGTAATTTCCTCGAGTACGAGTGCACCGGTCGATTTATCATATTACTATGTTTGTGTCCTCTCATTCGCACCGTAGGTGTCCTCCCGCTGATCTTCGGATATTCATATGACAAAACATCCACAAGCCGTGCAGTGCACCATCATCGGCGAGGAAGATGGTGTGCGTGCACGTACACGTGCGCAAACACAGAGGTATATTCGGGAAAGCGCAAATTTACGAGCCAATAAATTATCGCGCGCGCCGCACCTATCTAACGCGACGTCCTGCTCGCGAAACGCTAACGAGGCGTTAACGCCGCTGCACGTCGGGATCGCGGCTCGACGTTAATGAGGAGGAGAGCCGCGCCAGCGTGAAAACCGAGTCCGCGTTTCGTCGAGGTATGGGAGGAAATGTCGTTAACACTAAAACGAAACGGTCGATTCGTTCACTAACGATCACAACCAGCTGTCCTAATTATAATATAACCTTGCTAATTGCCTTGCAGTGCAACAAGGATTCCTTTTAATCGTTCCTTCGGGAGGCATTGTTCGAAAAGAAATCGTGCGAATTTTCATTACAAAGACTCTTTCTTTTTAATGCAGTATATGTGAAATATTCAGAAGGGAAAGATATTAGTTGCATTAAAAATTTAATTGTACGCATTTTCAGATATATTACATTTTCCTTGATATTAATGATGCTTATATATGAGAGCTTTATTTTTATGGTTATTTTTTCTTTCCACTAAAATGGTTATCAATACAGTGGTGAGATTAATAATTAAGTATTTTTGTATTTCAAGCATTATATTATTTTTGGAAATTATTTCCATGGCAATAGAATATTTTATCTTATTTACGAATATTTTTTCGAGGGGAATCTATAGAATTCAATTTCTTTTAATATACTTCATTTCTTTTATTTTAAGTACAATAGATATTCTCAATTATATGCTATTTCCTTATTTCTTTTCTATTCTTTCCTATTTTCTTTCTTAATATTCTTTTACTAATCGAGAAAGGAAAATAATGTTAATCGTTAGCTTTATTTAACTTTTCTCTTATAGGTGTTCGCAGTTAAATTAACATTGTTCTCCCTTATTTATGAATTAAACAGATAAAACGTTTCATTTAGCATTGAATAAAATGTTATAAAATATTTGTTTGAAATTTACAAACAGCTGTTTACAAATTAACTTCAAAATAATGTTAATATTCAACAAATATAATATTAAACAGGACGCTGTTTTATTAAATTTTTAAAGTAAATTTATCAAAAATTATTTGGAGAATTTGTAAATCAAATTTGATGCAAATTCTGCAAGAAGTAGTTTAGTATAGTAGCCGACCAATTGTGTTATAAAGACGGGTATTGTACGTTGCGAAAAGTGCATTACGCGCAAATGTAAATATTTGAGGTACGGAGTAGCGCAATCCGGAGCTTGTAAAGCGTTTATAATAGAGTTCGTGCGGGGTTTGAAAGACTTCGAAACATCAGTTCGAGGCGAGAAAATCTCGCAGTGCTTTTCATCCAATTTTCAGGAGATGTGCGCAACTTTCGAAACTCCCGCGAGACCGGAACGTGCGGCTGGAAGATTAAATGAACTCCAGGATTAGAGCTTGATCAAGGCTTTAACAGAGAGCTGACGATAAAATATTTAACCTCTTATCTGCAAGCTAGCAAATTTTTTTTTTTAATGAGATTTCCAACGCGGGGCTAATGAAAAAGGTAAATTGAGAAAACCGCGTACAAACTTAATAGTGAACAATTACAGTTTTATAGGACGGGGAAAATATTAATAATATAACCATAGTATATATATCGCCCATTATTTTTTAGATACGGTAAATAATTTTGCACGCCCGTAATAGAACTCGGGTCTTCAAATAAGCTACATCGACCCCTTCTAAGAAAGTTTAATCTGAGATTTAATGAGCTATTTAATGAGAATTAAAGATTCTTATGAACAAAGTCCTATAAGAATAAATTAGTATGTAAATTAGAGTGCAATATACAGAAGGTGGACATTCTACAAAAAAGTTCTACCTCAAAAGGTAAAATTCTTATATAATAGAAAAATTAAGGAATTTAAAAGAAGGAATGGTCTCTTGCATTATGTTAGCAAGATGTAAAAAAATTCGGTTAAAAAATAGAATTGTAGCGTACGAAGATTTTAAAACATAAATCGTAAGATTTTTATGTCATATTATGCAATTTTTTTAAACACTGAAAGTCATCAATGCGAGATAGAATTGCACATTCGTTATACATATTCGTGTACGCGTGTCAAGACGACATGCATTTGGTTTGAACGATCTTCTTTCACGCCGACGCGACATCTTCGGTTCGCACCGAGAATATTGCTCCAACCTCGGGATTTTATTTTGAGCTTCGTGAAATAATAAACCGTACAAAGACCAGCCATAAACGGGGAAGAGGATACCTAACTTCGAGCGTGATAAAAATCCTCCGGGCGCATCCTTCGATCATCAAGTCGCGGGTTGTATCACAGTCGCCGCTCTCATCGATCCGAGATGTCATCGTCTCGGAACAGGAGGAAATGAAGTTTTCGTGCATCACCGCCGAACACGTGTCTCACGCGCGTCTCTCGCGTGCTATGCACGAGCGAGAGAGCAGGATAGGACTCTGAACTTGGATGTGAAATGACTGCTTTCGTATAGCCAGCGATACTTTGGAAATAATGGCTGCTGCGAACAGCGCTATAAACTGTACGCGTGGTTTTCGTCGTTGTCATCGGTTGTTCACCATTCTCATTACAAATGATCTCATCCGCGGACACGTGTTTGTTTATGTCGTCATCAGTTCCGCGCATCGTAGACGCTACCAGCTCCGAGAGGAACATTTACCGCGCCGAAGATACAGGACCGCGCGGTATGGAACGTCTTTACTGTCTCCAGCGGTGTTCTTGGTTATACAAGATGTCTCTGAAGCCCCTTCCTTTCATTTAAAGATCAAATGTTTGGAAGTCGATTGTTCTTTAATAAGCATGTCGAAGCATCGATAATTTCCGAATTATATAGACATTTGAATAAAAAAAAACTTTGAAAGAATGAAACATTATTCTATACAATTAATTCCGAGTCATTATTTTAATGGATATTTGAAAATTGATTGACAAGATATCTTCTATTAAAAATTAACAACTTAATATTTAATGAGATAATATTTACTTCAAGACTGAGTTGATAAGAAATCTAAATAAATGTAGGGATTGATTATTCTGGAACACTCTGTATATCGCATAAAGTTAAGAAGTTATTTAGTCGTCGAGCGACAAGTATACCCTTGTGCACGCTGTTATTTACACAGACGAAAGGTACGTGTGAAGTAATGCAGTAAATTGGACTCTCTGGACAACCAACAAGGATGTCATTTCTTGAGATTGCCTTCAGGCATGCGATGCTTTTTGAAATTAAGGAATAAAAGATGTATGTCAGATGTGATATAATAATATAAGAGCTATTTCTTTATAAACGTAGTTGTTAAAGTTTTTAACAAGCAAATTTTTTTATGAATATTAAAAATTTTGACGATCGTGAACCTAACCGATAATGAACCCAATCTTTTCGATAAGCAGAAATTGCTTTATGTATTCCAAAAATAATCATAATAAAATATGTGGCTTCGATGTACCGTATTATATAAATTTATTATTAGATTATTACAATACACAGACATTTTTACGTTCAAATCGAGAGAAGCTGTCTGCCCTTGATTTACATTTAATTCAGAAAGCGAATATTGAAGGCGTATTATAATTTAAATATTTAAATATTAATGTAAATATTAAATATTAATCATAATTTTATGATATACAATAGCAGAAAAATTTAATAATATAAATTTTTATTTCGCGATGATAACACGATACTATATTAGGTACTACATTTGCATTATATATAAATAACAGTAAAAAAAATATACAATTCTCTCTTCATTAGCGTTTAATTTTAATATTACTATATTTATTATGGTACAATAAAACGACAAGTCATTTACAAATAACATATTAATCATACAATTCCCCGACATGGCTATTCGAGATAACCCTTGTGCGCAAGATACTTTCCTCGGCAGGATCGTAAATCCCTTATTCCATCCTTCGCTCCCTTTATCGGCCAAGCGGGTGTAAAACTGACTGCGTAACTGTTAAAGTCGGGACTTCCATGCAGTAAAAAATAACAAGCTCGTTTCGGCGAGGGAAGGGTGAAACGCGCCCTTTTATCCTGCTATACGATCGTGCTGGTTTCATGTATGGCATGGTCCCGGCGAGCCGGCCGGTTAAATTGCCTGGAATCCGGAATTGGCCCGTGCTCTTCCAAGCAGAAGGGCGGACACCCCCTTTCGATTTGTACCGTAATTCAGTTCAATAAGGTTTGACAAAAAACATCTTTTCTTCTGACAAGCAAAACATGTAGAAATAGACGTCGCAAAGACTCCAACAAATGCCCCGGTCGTATTGTGGAACATTTCTACTTCTCCGACGTTCGATTTTTTTACGCATCCGTAGCTATCATCTATGCGAGTTTTGTAGACTGTAAGTAATTCACGAAAAAGTCTATCTCTCGACTCATTGTGTTTCAACAATAATCGTCGATGCTTGGCGTGTGGCCACGTTTCACTTCAATTCTCATGAAATTTATTTGTTAATCAAGATATATTGTACATTACGGAGTAAAATGAACGATTCGATAATTATAATGTAGTCTTACTTTACTTGTTTTTTTTTTTCAATTATAACACTATAAATATATCACAATAAATTATCACCAATAATTTTATATTTACTATCTTTTACTTCTTGCGCGTATTTCGACATGCGAAGACTCAACAGCGTCATGATATAGCCGGTGCACTCTCTTATGCGTGCGAAATCGATTAGAAGGCGCAGCAGATTTATATAGGCTAGTCGATTTTCGCAAGAGCATCGTACACGTGTACATTAACTCGAGCGACGTTATATACATAAATCTCATCAGTTGTGGTGGAGTATTTCATGTTACTTGATCGGATAAACACTTCTCGAATAGAGAATGTATCAGCATGAGAGAGATATAGATGTGCAAGCTGCATCTTCAAATTATAAGACGCGGTTGTACATGTAATTGTGCATTTATAATGTTTAGAAAAACACATTGCTAAAATGCTTCGAAGCATACATATTTATATAATAAAATACAAGAATAAATAAGTGTCTGAGAAACGATAACTTAAACAATTTTTGTATTAAGTTTAATCTATTAGTTTTATTAAAAACTATTAAAAAATAAGCGTTATTATGATAGTAAATTTTAAAATTCAACAATCGATTTCTTATTTTTTTTTTTTATTAATTAAAAGGAATTGACTTAACATTAATATAAAGTGAGATTAGAATAAGATTGCTGATGTATTGTAACGTAATTCCATCAAATCTGAATTTCTAACTTTCATATATCCATCATGTAATTCGGTGGAAAGCAAACCAGAAGAAAAAGTCTATATTTAAAAAAATTTTATTGACTTACTAAGGATAAATTTACATGCGAGGGTATTTTAGTGCCTAAAATACATAGATGGGCCGGTAAATTTGCGCATAGATGTCGACGTAGTCACGGAAACATGTCCAATTATCTCGATACGTTAAAACGTCTTACGTAGATACAGTACCTAACTACTTACATTATCAGATATTTTAACAGTGGACTGCCCTTCGGACAAGTCCAACGAGTTTGTACAACGTGTACGCGCGCACGAATGCGTACGGGAGTACCTTACGATACGAGCGAGAGCTCGCTCTCTCGCATGTGTACTTTCGCGTTGTGTGCTTAGGTTTCGTGGAGTGGAAGCGTGTTTGACTATTTCTAGAGAGCTGACAGAGAAAACAAAAGTGCAGATATAACCGGGCGTGGGCACGACGAGTTCTCGCGCTGAGTAGACGTCAATTAAAGCAACGAATGGCCGCGATACCGCGGTGTTATACCCGGCCGATAGAGGCAACGAGCGTATTAATTTATGTCTGATAACTCGGTTTGCATCGTCCGAATATAATCGTTCACGCTCATCCGCGTATAAAGCCCACGCTAACCAGCTCAGCATCGCGTTATCGTCGGCATCGTCCACGAGTTCTCTTCGCACGTGTGCAATTGCCTGAAAGATTGAACGCGCCGGTGATCGACAATCGTCGAGATATGACTGCTAATCGTGTGTTTGAGCTATCCTGCGAATTTACTGCCGCGATAACTGTTCGTTAATCGCGTGACGGGTGAATTGAGTGACAGCACGTTCAAAGGATCCAGTAATCTAAAACACGATTAAACTCAGCATGCTCAAGTCAAGTTGTATCCTTCAGGAAATCTTCTTGTTGTATATATTCTTACTTTCCTTGTGCAAGGAGTATTTTAATTTCTCGAAAATAACCGTTAAAGGTATTGTTTTTAAAAAGAAAGGAATTAACTTTGTGTATTCTCTTCATACTTCCCATCCACTCGATAAACCCGTTTGTACGTAACACTATTCAATCAAGTGTATATAAATTGAAAATCGAAACGACTTCTTCGAGTATCCTTAGTATCACTTCATTCATCGATTAAATCAAATCAAAGAGTAAGTAAGAAATAAAAAGCCGTCGGAGATTCAAAAAACCGGAAGGAGATGTGCAGATGAGTACTTTCCTTTTGATGACACAAATCGACAAAAATATTATTTTATTTTTATTACTCACTGAATATCAAGAAAGATACTCTCTAAAACTTTTACAGTGAATTTTTTACTCTGAAAAGTGAAATCTCTTAAAGATTGAAAATTGAGTCATTCTTTTTCAAGATTGGCTCAAATTTCACTCTTTAATGCCTGTTTCTACCAATATAGTTTAATTTTAATCTTGATTCAATTAACTCTTCATCCCTTTCTAGTCCTAAGAATTAAAAAAAGATGAAGAGCAAATTGAACCGAGATTAAAATTAATCTACATTGATAGAAACGGACATGAGTGAGAGTCCACTCCAAAGAATTTAAAGAATAGAATGTGTCGACTACGTTACTAAATGAAAAGCACGCTATATATGTCACCTCGATTAAGCGACTAATTTTGGGGGCATGGCGTGTTTTGTCAGCGTCACTATCGTGTTGCTTGCATTGTTGTTGCAAGATTTATGAGTCGCGGTAAGACGGTGACTTTCCATCCCGAATCGCACAGTGGATTTAAATCGTAGGAATATGTCGTATACCCGCTATACTTATCGTTATGCACGAGGGTGGTAATAAACGTAATCTCTGTGAAATTGCGTTGTGCCACGTGCGATTACATTACCACTCAATTAATGTGACGTTAATGCGATTCGAAGAGCGCACGAAAGATGCAAGCACGTGTGCGTGACGTAATACTTAATACATAATTAATAACTGTAATGTTGATGCGTGCGATGATCATTTATCTAATTACTCGAAAGGGAGAATGCACAGTTTGAATATTTCAATAGCTGACGATTCTTGGAACCGTGAATACAGATTAATTAAATATGTAATGTTGTGGAAAATATTAATAGCTTATGATAATTGTAGATTTTAAAATAAATATCAATTGTGTTGATCCAAGAGCAAAAGAAAATGAAATAACATCAAATTATGATTTATTTTCGAATATCTTATGTATAATTTGTTGTTAAATATTACTTACTCAAATAAACTGTTGCCTGTAATTAAATATTTTCATATTTAACTTCTATGTACATGCGTAGACACTTATGAAGTGGCTAGATTTCGCATTTCATGGATCATGTCCGAGTTCCCATAACAGCACCTTTATCCGCATTTTCGGATTGTATTGATAGAAAGTGTGAAGAAAGTTGTGTAGGAACTCTTAAAAATTCCTCGCATCGCGGCGACTTCCGCGGCACGTTGAATCCCATATTTTCTCGGCGAAGAGCGAAAAGCAAGAGAGAAAGAGAAAAGCAAAAGAAAAAGAGAAAAACAAAAAGGAGATGGTGGTACATGAGAAGAGAGATGAGAAGGGAGGCGAAGGACCGCCCGGCGGTTGTTTTAATGAGAGTTAAAGCTCGAGAGTAAATGTCGAATAAATCATTTCGCCGGGGCGCTAAAGTGCATCCATCGGCTTAAGAGGGAGGCGCATCGTCGGACAACCCTCTTTATCCGTACATCGGCGACACGTGCGCAGATATAGAGACGGTCGCGGGATGCGCGTTAGTCTGCGTGCATACCCGGTCCTCGTAATAAAATACAGAAAAACGAGCGACGAATGTGAAAGGAGGCGAGCGGATGTTTTTTTGAGCGACTTTTTTTTATTTTCGTGCCCGTGCATCGCGCGCGATTAATATGCGTCCGTCGTGCCGACGAACTCGTGAAAAACGTCGTTCCCCGCTCCTCCCACGACACGGGGCTCATGATGACGTGCGCCCGATGCGACATGTGCATTACGCGGCCACGATAAAATTGCATACCGGAGTATTTCACCTCGTTCCTCGTTATGCGTGTGTGTTTTCAAACGAGGGCAATTAACATGCGCGCCGTGCGACTCCGCTCCTTTCCAGAATATTTCCAAATGCTTTCGCCGATTCCCGCTCGATGCCCGGTCGGGATTTCGGGCGAGGAATTTATCCGATATACGAAAATGTTATGCAAAAGTGCGATTGGAATCGTAAAGGAAAGCGAGAAATTTTATGTCGAGAACTCTCAACAGAAGAATTCTTATACCTCCACGGAAAGAACGATTTTGCTGAGGTATAAAAATTCAGCCAGATACACAGATCTGAAAATCATTTTGTTGGACCATCAAAATAATTACGTAGAAAACTGAAGCATGATGAGCAATGCTGTAAAAAGTTTTGACATTCCAGCAGTTTGAGCGTCCTACATAATTATTTTGATGGCTTAACAAAATTATTTTCAGATTTGAATCTAGCTAAATTTTTAAATATTTCAGCAAAGCTGTTCATTCCGTATTGAACAAAATTTCTATTTGAAAATAAAAACAAGTCAGAAGATTTAAATCATATCAATCAGAATTTTAATTGTCTTAACTAGAATTATAATACAATAGATCCAACCAGAAAATACTGATTTATTCATTTTCAACCAGAATTTAATATTAATGCAAAAAGACCTTTTTTCCAATGCACGTATATTTTTACAAGGTCTTCTAAAAATTCACGACACAAAATATTATAGTAAGAAAGTTCTTAAAAAGTGAAAAAGTTATTTGTAAATTTTTATTTTGAACAGTAATTTTGTAGATAATAAAGATTTAAATATGTTTAATTACATACTACGTTTAATATTAAAATATATATATATATAATATTAATATTCTATGAATATCCTATATAGGGTGAGCTAATCCATAAAAATCTGTAGGATATTTCTTTTAGAGGACTACTTGATACGTTTCCACTTGATACATCTTTAATTCGGCCACTTCGACTCTACTGTCTCGAGCTGACGCGTGTTTGTGTCATAGCGCATCTGCTGCGAGTCGTAACACGCGCGACGTACGGACGGACAGCGTAACGGGCCGTCCGTTAATTGGCAAACGCGGATGATCGATGCGTAACGTTACTCCACCGCGCGACTGTCCCCTGTCCTCACCCTGTGTGCACGCGTGGGTGCGCAACGCGCGATGCAACCAACCCCTTCCGCCTCGCAATTCCGCGCGCACGCGGTACGACCCGCCCGCGAGTTATTGCTTTCATTAGCCGAACAATGAAACCAATTTGTGACGTGGTCTGTACCCCTCCCGCTTTCTGCTCCACATATGTTCTGCCTTCCTTTCTCTCCCTGTCTCGCTCTCTTTACATCTCTCTCTCTCTCTCTCTCTCTCCTTTTCTTTGTCTTTACCTTATCTGATATTGAGACGGGAGACGACGTTTCTCGCCCGTCGACGACAGGTTGTCTCTGTCTTTCATTGTTCAGCGCGAGATGCATCGGGATGAGGATCCTGTCCCGTACAGCCATGCTCAGGAGATTTGATTTAAGAGGGTGCACGTACACGTAAAATCAAAGTTTTGTTTTGTTTTGTTTTCTCAGTGTGTGATTGGCTCTCACCGGCGCGTGTCGAGATGCCTGCTCTTCAAACGAGATCGATATAGCGTAGTAGACCACCGTTTGTCTTCTTTCCGAGACTGTTTGTCATATCAATTTTCCGTGCGCTTGAGTAGACATTGATAAATCAAATCTTAAACGAAATCTCCACTGAGCTAGATTTCGAGTTATTTTATAAACAAAGACCGATAACAAGTTAATGTTTTTACAATATTATTTTTGTAAACGTACGGTAATTAAAAACGGAAAGATAAAGGGCATACACCCCATGAGGACGCAAGATATTCTTAGCGATTAGTTTATATTTGATTCCAAAACATATAATCGAATTACAAAAATATTACATAGACGTTTCGGCCTTAAATTAGGCCATCTTCAGTATATAAGAATTTTATAAAAATTTTTTTAAACACAAACGTACGACTAATCTAAGTTTATTCATCTCCTAACGTATCTAATTATTATGCAAGAACGCTCGTTAACTAAAATTGTTTTTCCTTTTTCTTTATATTGATGTTAGTCCAAAGAGTTTCGAATAATATCCAAAGAAATTCGTTTTTTATTACAATTTTTCTGATAGTCCAAATGTTCGTTTAAAATTCGATGTTTAAATAATAAATGTTTGGTAATTAATTATTTATGTATAATATTTGTTTCTCTGTAACTCTGTTTACCAGATCCGTAAACTATTCGAGTATACGTATATATTATGCAGTTCTTTAAACATTCGCTTGTTGCAAAATATGTTTCAGGCATTGATTTAATCTCTGTTCATCATTTTCGCTCTACTTATTTGCTGTAATCGTAGTTATACGCCGTTCGCCTACTCTCTCATCGTTATTATCGGCTTTAAAATCAATATCGCTACCTATAGAATTCAAGACTCATGCTGACTCGACGGTTTCAATATATCAATAGCACTTCTTGTTATGCACGCGTTGGATAACCGTCTTTCCCTCTCTCACTCTTTCTCCCTCCCCCTCTCTCTCTCCCCTTACTTCCTACGATCTATGATATTCGATATTTGTTTAGTTACTGCATATCATTTATTTTTATGTGTGATATATTTGTTACATAGTCCTCTGAAACATATTTAATTCTTTATGCCTTCAAAGCAATTTCTTCGACATTATAATTTCTTCATCTAATACGATCTTTATATGTACGCGTAATCAACAATATTGGTCTTTTCTCGTGCGCGTTCTCTCTTCTTGCTCTCCTAAAACGTGGGTGAATCGCGATTATGTTTGTTTTCTCATTTGTTAGCGAGATTCCATTTGGCTAATGAATACGAAACGTGATACGCGCTCGGCGATTGATTATTCCGTAATTGCGCCCGAACTGGTGGGCAGTAATCTGAGCTCGGCACATTTCGAACTGTAATTTTCCGTTTTGCAATTACGGCAAATTATCCGTCTCGTGAAACCGTACGCTCGATACGTGTGTATCCTTTATGCGATTTCGTTACGACGGATATGTGAGACTGACTGCGTGTGCTCCCCCAAGCGTGAAAATGGCGATCCTGCCGATGGCGCGGAATCGATGCGACGAGTGCAACAAAGGTAACCCGCGATATTTAGTCATGCGTTTATGCCATTCATGTTTCTCTCGATTTCTCTGTATCCTCACATAACAATTCTAACCGCACTCTAAGCAAATAAGAACATTCAACTTTTTCTATTCTCTTTTTAACTTGCTGAAAAACAAACGAAGATATTCTACGAATTGTCAATATTAACTTTCAATAGAGAGTACTGTATGGACAGTAGTTTTCATAACATATGTTTTATATTTTTTTAGTTGAAAATGTTTTACATCTCTTCTTTGAGGTGACAATTCAACCGGGTATTCTCAATACTTAACAAAATCCTTAGAAAGATACATTAGAATCCTTTTAAACGATTATAAAAAACTGAAATAAAATACAAAAGATGTACATTTTGTTATAAAAATAAATAAGAATAAATACTAAGTAAAGTATTAAAAAATATGGAGAACGAAATTATTAAAGTATCCTCGACTAATTATAATTCATAATGCAATTTGTAATACAATATTACGGGTGGTACAGTCCGATTACAATTAAGCATCCACGCAACCTTTGTAATACACGGTTATTATCGGGGAATTTATTAATCGTCATTACACGCAAGCGGTACAAGAAATCACCCTAATCGTCCGACAACGAAGCGCAACCACCGGCGCGCGAAACGTGAATCTCTGACCTCGCGATGAAGTTTATTGCCCGGCTGGGCAATAAAGTTTTTATTTCGTATCTTTCTGTTGACCATATTGCGGTAGATCGTGTAGTTATGCCTCGTATGCCTCTCCCGCAGGAAACAGGTGCTCGCATGTGTAGGTGTGAAGGACGGCTGAGAGTAGTCGAGGATTCCCTCGGGGTAAAACCGAAGGATGAGCGAGTATATTAGATCGCGTGGTTTAATACGTTACGGGAACACGGTATTTATTAGTGTACGTGAAACGCTCGCCAAATATACGTAATGTATCACGAAATTCTCATCAAATTTTAGTCAATTTTTTTATATCGTTTGATGAAGCTAAGATAATCTTCTTCAATAAATTCAGAAATGATAGAATTTTAACTATATATCGAACGTTAAATGTAGTAAAAAAGAAATCAATCTCCTTAATTCAGGCGTCACAAAGATACAGAAAGTAAATCACACTATCATTTTCTGCGACTGAGGCTCGCAAACTTGTTTTGTCGTCGCTTCAAATACAATGAACGATGTAATGAGCTTTCACGCGCCTAGCTTTATTGCCCAAGCAAGTAATAAAGCTTTTATTTCGCGAGTTGCTCGTTGTGCACAGGTGCCGACGCGCGGGACTTCGAAAGCAATCTAGGATCCCCGTGGGAGGGGACTGCCGAAGGATGAGTGAGTATATTAGACCGCAGGGTCTAATACGTTATAAGCCGTATGTATTTACTTGCCCCCGCGTCCCCTTTCTCTATGTACTATGTGCAACGTGTTATCCTGCGGGAGCTCTCCGAGTCGTGGTCTCCGAATCTTGATCGAATTGTAATTCGGATAACGTTCGTAAATCTGCTCGCTTTCCAACGTTTTAAACGTTACTTGCTGGAAATTGTGAAATTTTGTCAGAAAGAGGATTTTATCAGAAAAGGATTTTTGATCGATTATCTTTTAATATTGTAGCTTCCAAAAATGTTGGTATATTTTACACACTTGGAAGACGCAGGTTTTCTAAAGCAAAGGATCTCCTTGAAAGGCATTGAAGCATCTCTTGAAGGGAGAAGTCAAAGGATGAGTGAGGATATTAGATCGCTGAATTCGCCACGGTATATGGCAGAATGCAAATGTGTGTATACGGGTGTGGGCGAATGTGTGTACTGCCGAATATGCGACCGTGTGTTTACATGAGTCTGTGTAATATACGTACGGTTGGAATTAATTAAATCTGATTTCAGGCAATATTCGGGAAACCGATCTATCTTATCGTTGCAACATTTGCAACACATACATTACATGAACAATATTGACAAATTTTCTTTAAAGCCATCAAAATTGTCATAATTATTTATAAAAAAATTACATGTCACTAGTTTAATAAAAAAAAATAAGATTATCTTTTTTTGTCTCTTTTTTCATAACATTTCAACGATAATGCGTTACTTTAATATTGGCATGACAGTAGAAAAAATATAAAATGAAAGGAACATCAATTTTAGATTTCAATTTTCGAAGCAGTCGAATAACTTTTCTCGTGACTGTGTGTATGTAATATCAGTTTTATTTTAAAAAAAATTGTACTATATAATACGTTTACATAAAAAAACAACGAAATACAATATGCATAGATACATAAAAATATTTTTGTGTTAAATATGAATCCACGAAAAAAATTCAAACGCTGTAAAACATAAATACAAATATGTGTATGTCGGGAAAATATTACTGTTTCGTTCATAAAATATTTTTTAGCAATTTTCCAATTAATTCTGGAAGTACATCAAAAAGAAGATATGGAAGAAACTTTTTGACCAAAAAAAACTTGCCTATAAAAAGAATTTAATGATATAATTTTCGTTCCCTTATCTCTCTCTCTCTCTCTCTCTCTCTCTCTCACTCCCTCGATTGCGTGTTGTTCATGACATGCTCAATGTGGAAAAGAAGTGAAGGTCGTCCGAAAGGAGTCGGCAATCGCCGAGAAAGGGAGGAGTTGAAGGATGAGTGAGTATATTAGACCGCAGGTTCTAATATGTTATAAGACAAACGTACACGCGTCCCATGTTTGTCCTCCTTCCTACGCAACTAGGTGCACATAGGCCAAGTTACATACATAGCATTTACTGCACACACGTACAACCGATCGGTGTGGTGGATTAATATAGGTATACACACGTGGCACATACTCGGGATAATAAATATCCTTCGTCCGAGTCAGCATCGGCTCGCTTGATCTTTCATAGCCGCTCGTAAAGCCTCCTCGGGGTGAACCGTAAAATTTGTCGGGTATTTGAAATATCTCAAATCCTCCCCCGAAAACTCTTTTCGATCAAGGATTCTCTTCTTGTAGCGCAAAAATTTCGTGCGCAAATCTGCGCTGAATTCCATGTCGCTTTTCCGATGTGCAATGATGCGATAATAATGTGCACAAATGGCATTTCATATCCGCGCATTAAAATTCTTTTAATATCCGGATTTTTGGATTAATTTTAGAAAAAAAATTTTAAAGCGTTAAACAAATTATATCATTTATCTTATATGCGTAAATTGAAAAATTGAAGGAATTTTATGCAATATAAGGTTAAAAAGATTAAATAGAGCTTATTCTTCAATCGCAAGAATTTAGATTTAATATTAGCTATAAAGATAAATTTTTAACGTTAAAAATGTAATAAGAAAGATGTAATATAGCAAATTAAATTGAAGAAAAATCGAATATCAATCAGACAATCCGTAAATAAGAAAAAGAAATCTGAGACGCCCTAAAATTTCCTATATCGGAAATGCGAAGGCTCCTTTGATCCTTCGAGAATCGTGACAATCAAAGAAACTCTTACGGAAGTTCTCTCGAGCAGCAGCGCGCGAAGAAATACTCTTGGGAAAATTGTGGATAGCTTATAGTTATAACAATATCGTTTAGCTTTCCCTTGGAGGATATTGATACGTAGGGAATGAACGAAATCGGAGTAAATAATTTGAGAAGTTGCCCGTATAAAAAAGAAACATAAAAAGTACAATAAATAAGTTTCTTTGAGGCATATGAGATATACTTTTTTTATATCATCTATTTCATGTACATAGTAGAAATTACAAGAAAATGTATATGTTGAATTTATATCAAACTGATTAAAAATTTTATTTTATTAATTTTTTTTTTAAGTTATAGTATACTACGTTCCTATATTTGCATTTATGAATTGATAATAGCATAACGATAATAGCATACGATTGTGCATTCGTAAAAATGGCAGATTCTTAATTTTGATGATACCAATTGTGTACGTTTTTATACAAAGAATTACTTAATATATGCACGGAAAGAACGATTTTGCTGGAGTATCTAAAAGTTTCGCTAGATACAGTTCAGAAAATAAATTTTTTGTTAGACTATCAAAATAATTATGTAAGACGCTTGAAATGCTGGTTGCTAGGATATCATAACATTTTGCAGAATTATTCATCATGCTCTTAAGTTTCCTATATAATTATTTTAATGGTCCAACAGAATTATTTTCAGATCTGTATCTACCTAAATTTTTATATATTTTAGCAAAACGGTTCTTTCCGTGTGAGCATCGCCTTAGAGAAGAGATGTTCGATCGTTAATGGTTCCTGCATATAAACGAATGGGTGGCTTTCCTTTCGAGATATCACCTCGAGAAGCGAATGTAAACCCGATGCTCGTTCACTTTCCCTCATCGAGACGAGAAGTGGCCGCAGGGGTGAAATCAGAATGCGTGCGTAAGGGCGATCGCACCGGGAAATTAGCGAAAACGGTGCGCAAGCTACTCGCAGAACGGGACGGAAGGGTAGAAAGGGGCGTTCTGACGAGAGCGCATATTTGTCCCCGGGGGGTACTTACGATGGGGAGACTGGCAAATTTTGACCCTCCCAGTTACTCGATTCGCTCAACTATGAGATCCCGAATCTCCCGAGCTACCACGCCCGAGAACATCGGACCGAGCCGTGATTTCGATAGACTGGGAAGAGCAATGGACGATTACGTGATCGGATTACGTGGACGCTCTGTACTCGGTTACACCGTCGACCGAGGTACACGACCGGAAGGTACGTGATGGAAGGAAGTCAAACGTCGTCGCCACTATCGTCGTGCGACGTGCATGGAAACGAGAAGAGAACGAATGGATGTTTTGAAAAGCAACGTCCAGAAGAAGCGTTCAAAAATTAGATTTAGACAGAAACTCAGTAAAATATTTTATATTTTATAAATATATGCACAACAAAAGAAGAAAAAAATAATAAGATAATTTAAGATCAAGAAGCTATCGTCTGTTTTTCGTTTACATATAATTCTTTTTATCCTATACAGAAAAAATCATTTTTTTTTAATTTTCTCTAATTTAATCGAAAATCTTATAAGAAGGTAACATTCCTCTGCAATTATTTTTTTTGCTTATTAGAATCATGGAAGACCATGAGAACCATAGGGACGAGCTATAATTTTACGG
>NW_017255933.1:1615068-1628705 GCF_001594055.1 Mycetomoellerius zeteki
TCTCATTTCGTTAGCTAGCGGCGCTTCATTATTGCCGGTAATAAATCAGTCATTCCTGTCGAATCGAGCGTCATCGAATTTCGATTGCCGCCGATCAACTACCTGCTTCTTCCAATTTTATTAGACGCCACAGGCTAACATCCTTTTTCCACCGGCATAATTTTCTGAACAAACGAAAAACTTTTTAATAAGAGAATAAACTACCGATAGAGAATTCATAAATGTTTTATGTCTTGTTTTATTTTAGAATACTTTTTATTGAAAATAAATAATTAACAAATTATTTCAAGAAAGTATTTAAAATCTATCTTATATTATATCTAATTAAATATTATTAAAAGATAGATTAAACATAATTTTTTTGCCAATAAAAATATTCGTCACATACAGATAACAGTATAATTAATTGCAGAATTGGTATCATAATTGTTAATATCTTCGTCACGTTACGAATTATCCATAATTGGTGTTTGTATTAAAGTACATAATACGCATCTCATAAATAATAATGTCCTATTCATATTAAATAAATCTATCCCCCATAAATTATTTTGCATAAATCGATAATTTGCGCACTCATCTGTTTCTCACAGAACATCTCGTCGCGTATTTTTTCCGTGTTTTTTAAATTGCGATCGAGAGAAGGACACTTTAACACGGCTCGCTATGGTATCGAATAAAAAAATGACGGCTGTCAATAATTCCTATTGCTTTTATTTAACGAATCGCTGAAATTTGCGCAGAATTTATGCTACAGATTCTTTCGCGGAACACGTGCTCCATATACGCGTGATAGCGAACATCATATTAGGTATCGCGATCGTGTATAGGCGTGTTTGTATTAGTAAACACAAACCACGAGTAACGTATGATGCCTGTAAATTTATCGAAGCGTTTGCGTCGTAAATTTTCAGAGTAAACGCGGTCCATCATCTCGATCTGGCTTGCACGCAAATGCGCGGGCGCTTATGGTCGCAATTCGCACCTACCAATTGGATGGAAACTCGAGAGACAAACTGCCTCGACTGCAATCAAGGTATGTGCTCCTGCCATCAAATAATGTATTTACTACTTTGTAATGTCGTTATTAATCCCTGCTACAGGTGTTGATTTTATAATAATTGACTGCATACATCAAGAATTATTATTATATCACGCGGAAACAAAATGTGTTTTCATGAAATCGTCAAATTATAATTTGTCGTTTATTTAAGAATTTAAAGAATTTATCACGCAGAAATATAGGAATTTATGAATTTAAAATTGTTTAAAAATTCAAAGATATATAAGTATATTTCAAAGTCTGGCAATTAATGCAACATTTTAATAGCATAGTTGTTTGAAACTCTATAAATTTACTTAATCAAATATAAATTATGAACATTTTCCACAAAAATCAACTCAATATTTTTCATTATTATTTATATATATTTTCTATCAAAAGTAAATTAATTGATCTTTAAATTATTTGACGATAAATTTACGGGCGTCGTTAAAGGTAAATTAATTTAAATTCTAATCGCGCTATTCATGATTCATTAGAAATACATTTTATGATTACAATAGACACACATGACATTTTCGGAAACGTGAAACATGCAATGAAAAATATTTTACAATGAAAATTAATTCATTCGCATTGTATTCATAAATCGTTGGTGAAATTCACTTCTCTTCACTGAATTAATTTGGGCGCGGCCGGGAAACTTTCGACGGGTAACTTTTAGCTGTATAAGAAGCATAAACCACGAGATGGAAGCGAGACGTAAAATCTGTTTGCATTATATCATCTCGGAGGTAGGTATGGGTCCGATCGGGTTGTTATGAGTTTTGCGAGCCCTTCTCCTACGTAAACGACTGGTCGTTACCGAGTAGTTACGCTCGAGTGTGTTGGCCGCGTTTACACAGTAAATATATCAGTGAATTTACGATGCGCCCTGATCCCTAATGGCCTCACAAACAAATCTTCGTCGGGGAATGCGCTTTCGTTCTCATCATACGATGATGGCGCGTATTCAAGTCTCATCTCCGAATGTCGGGTGATGCCAGATTACGGCAAATGATCGAGTAACATCGAACGGAAGCTCATCTCTCATTCGGTCGACACGGGATCGAACATTTCCATTGCTTGGATCTGGTTTTCGATTGAGCGCAGTGGGATATTTCATCTGTGCAGACGATGCGGAAAATTCGGAAAGCGATTTCGGACGGCTGAGCGAAACAAGAGTGCGTTTTAATTGGACGAATTCGGATATATATATATATATATATATCAGCAAATTTAAATGCAAACTAATTGACCCATCTACCGTCCACGACAATCGTACGTGAGTGACAATGATTTATCGCATTGTATTTTTTTTGCAGTACCTATGAACGAGCACAGGAAACCATGTGTATGTACACCGATTTGTTTGAATCTGAAGGCTCGAGGTAGAGAAAAAAAACGTACACCTTTTCGTAGCAAAAAAAATGTAAATATTGTAGTTAGTGATTATAGGTTAAATTTTATTCGTGACATATAACTAAATAAAACGATTTTACACAACCAAACTGAAACGGATTCTCAAATATTGTCGTAATGGATTGATTTCGTTTAGATAATTAAATTTATTCTGTTAATAACTTTTACACATTCGGTTTCTGAAAATGATTGTTTAAAAATATCCTTCCAGTTTATTTAAAATTATATATAATACGTAATAATATTTTTTGCTCGCGGATAATCTATACGTAATATTATTAATATTTGTAACAATATATCTCCTATGAAAATATAAGGATGCTAATATTAGTGTTATCGTATTTTAATTATATTTAGAAAATATATTCATAAATTTATTAAAATACGATACATTAATATTACACTGAGAAAAAAGTATCTTAATTTAAAAAAAATATTTCTTTGCTCGTATTCAAACAAATTATTACTTTGGATCAATGAAAATTTCTTTAAAATTAAGATATTTTTTACTTTAAAAAACACATTTTAATTTTAAAGAAATTTTCATTGATCCAAAGTAATAATTTGTTTGAAAATACGAGAAATATTTTTTTTAAATTAAGATATTTTTTCTCAGTGTAGGATCTTTATACACATATCTCGTATATCGTTTAAACTTAAAACTTAACACTTATAAAATGACTCTTCTCCCCAACAAAGGATTAGACTGTTGCAAAATTAAGATATATGTGATAGAAGCATTTGTATTGTATCCAGAACCTCCCTGCATCCTGTATACCTCCCCGGAACGAATCGTGAAAGTGCATTAAAATCTCGAAATCGCCACTCGTTTCATTTCGTCCATTTCCTACGGTCGATGCGTCTGATTCCTCCTCAGCGAAATACGTTGCTCGTTACGCCTACTTTTATTTGTATACAACACCGAGCGGATACGAGGCGTCGATATATATTTTTTTTTAATTTCATTCGCTCCGCTCCACGATAGCGGTGGCAGCGCGAGAAGGCCGGGAAGCGGAAAAAGGAGCTACAAGCGCAAAGCCGAAGCAGCATTAGCTTTTAGCACGCTGGTGGTGCGGGAGGGAGAAATAAAAAGCGGTAAAAAAGCGCGATGCAGCGGCAAGAGGGAGGAGGCGTAGAAGGAGGCGAAAAATCATTTGAAAATTACCATCGCGCGGCCATTAGCCCGGACGGCGTCCTGAATTTTTTACCTAGAGGTTTTACCAGGCGACAGCTCGGTCCACCCGCTAGTAAAAAGCGTATCCGCACGGTCTCCTTTGCTTCTCGCTGTGTCTTTTATGAAACGACTAGTTCACGATTAATCTTCAATAAGAGTCGCGATTTTCACGGCATTTAACACTTTTTCAAAGAGAAAGACATTTCTGCCTCATTGATATTAATAAAGGAAGTATTAATATAACAATCAATGACAGTTTTTGTATACAACTGTTGTACAACTGAAGAGATTTTTGAAGATTTTTAAAGACAAGACGTGCATTGCGTGTTAATATTTATATGTTATATTTGTATATATGGAGAGTTAATTTTTTCCAATAATTAATTATATTAACTCTTAGTGTCATGAGAGATTTTACTAATTGTCGTAAAATATAATTAAAGAATAAGATATAAATCTCACATTAAAATTTTATCAAATTTTTGAAAAATATTTATAAATAGAATAGAATTTATAAATAGAAAAAATTTAAATTAAATTAAATTAAATTAAATACTGAAACATGAGGCATTTTTCTTACTTTAGTTTCTATTAATATCCAGTAGTTCTCAGATACTTTGTAAAGTTACATCTGATAGACGCTTTGAGCATCAGATTAACATACGCGGCATTTTATCTTCCGTTATTCGAACATCGATCATACGATGTCGAACACGATTTTTCACTGCGTCGAATCGCGGTTATCGCTTTGGGACATACGACGATAGAGATAAAGAGCCATTTCATTTATATAGTCTCTCATAATGATCTGTTAGTTTGGACGTGAAAGGCGCGAGGAAGAATTTTTTTTTCCCTAAACACGATAGCGACACGAGTGCAATGAACGAAAACACTTAAGGGCTATAATCAAGATCGTAAATATCTTCACTACTCGCATAGTTTCTTTTTCTGACGTAAGATTGAGAAATTTTGCTTTAGCATCATATGGCCCTTTATCGCTGTCTCAGACCTTTAAGAATTTTTTTCATCATATAAGCGAGTATGGAAGCCAGAGATTACGAGACGAGATATACAGGGTGACGGATGGATCTCTCTCTTCGTCTGATAGCTTTTTTTCGATTAGATACATCGGAGGCGAACGATTAACTGCGACCCGATCAATTGAACGGTTAAATCATCTATGCTGTCCCTAAATATAAACGTTCTGAAGTTTAAAGCAATTGTTTGATAAAAATATTAAAGCCGGAAAAGTTGAAAACCATGTTTGTAAAAGAATACAAAATTATTATATTATCATTATGCATGTATTTTAATTGAATTATTGATTAAAAAAAACTTAAAAAATTTTAGTGATATAGATATTATTTGATCACTATTACTAGATTCTACACGCATATAGTCAAGATCTACACCTGGTGCTTCCATTAATAAATTGACACATACAGTTTTTGTGTAAGCACGTTGCTTTCCAGTCGATCAAATCTATCAATAACGAAACAACGTTTATGCGCTTTAGGGATGGCTGACAGTCCGGAAGAGCCCTGGTAATACCTGCTATCCATCTGCAGGCTGTGTCCCCTTCCTGGACTGCGAATCGACCCATTGTTGCCCTCGAATAACAGGCTTAATCTCCCCACAATTTCTCGAATCGTCCCTTTTGCGTCTCTCCCAGTCACCCTCCCCCCCTCTGTCTCACTCATACATATTATATATACATGACATTCTTTTCTCTCTCTCTCTCTCTCTCTCTCTCTCTCTCTCTTTCTCTCTTTTACCTCTATCCCCTACCTCACATACTAGCATACGTCACATGTATCCACGTGCGCTTGCTCGCATAAAATAATATACACAATGCATCGGGAATCGATGCTCAAATTACGAGAGCAGGCGCGAGAGCGCTCGTCCAGAAAATTGCAGCTTATTTTCGCCGGATCATCGTGGATGGGGGGGGGCATTCGTTGCCGTCCTGTGTTCGAGCGTTTCGACACGGGCTCTACGGCCCCTGACGAATCACTAAACTCTTCCTCCCTCTCTCGACACCGCAAGCATCCAGAATACGATCAAGGTTTTCCTGTTCTTCTGCCTGTCTGTCCCTATCCTTTCTTACCGCTCTTAACACCGTGCGTTTTGCGCGACAGGCAATGAATTTGTACCGTGACATTGGAAAATCGCTTTTATTTCAGTTTGGAAAACTGTCGAATTGTGTGATAGTCGATGTTGGTGATGTTAGCAATGTGTCGCTTCGTATCCTGCAGGGGTGACTAATTATGAACCGCAGCCATTTGGGTTTAACGAACCGAGCAACGGTCACAAACTCAATACGCTGCAGGCACTCGTATATATGTTTACACATCGTAGATATATATACACATATATATGTTACACGATTTTGAAAGAGTAAAAATGATACAAAATTTTATTTAATAATAAAAAAATAAAAACTAAATCCTTAGTGAGAGAGAGAGAGAGAGAGAGAGAGAGAGAGAGAGAGAGAGAGAACTAAATATGAAGCAAGTTGATAAATATCAAAGCTCATTTTTTATGTATATTTCTTTATTTTAAAAGTTGTTTCCTAGGTTTTCTTGTTGTTCAGGATATTAATTATGTATTATAATTTTTTCCCTTGTTTATGTATATATATACATATATAAATACATAAAAATTTGCACCTTTTACATTTTCGCCCTTGAAGAAAAAGTTACACGATCGATAGCTAGAAGTCTAACACATTAATGTATAAAATTCAACAAAAAAAGCTTTATTAAGTATATAGTCTATAAGAAATTTAGAGAGAGAGAGAAAATAGAACTCATCAATGCGATGCGTCTGGCATTACGTTTGTGGCATTACGTTTGACAAAGAAGGAATAATACCGCTTTTCAATAAATAACCGATGAATCAAATTTTCAGTGTAACAAAAAACCGCCGTCTCGATTTTCCATCGTATTTTTTTTCGAAATGCTAATATAGAATGTTCGCTAATATACATAGATGCTAATTTCGATGTCCCATCGCAGCGTGATTATTAGGACCGTTACTACGGCTATATTGCACGACTACTATTAATTTCGAAAAACACCGAAGTCTAAATGGTAGCCTCGCGCTTCCACGCACGACAGATCGAATATAAATCACATCTAGGACGAGCCAAGCCGAAGTTAATGAATCGTGCGTTCCGGTCTTTAGATGCGGCAGCGCGCATATTTAACGGCGATCGCCGTAAGAGACGAAGGCGCGGCTTCTCGTCAGAGAGACGATCCTAATTTGCCCGTTACCTTCGGCCCTACGCTCCGCCGCTGGCATTTCCTCTTCACGCTTGAAAGGCGCGCGCGCCGTCCATTTAGTTTCGCTGACATTCGCGCACCAAGAAAAAGATATACGTATGCGCGGAGTCGCGTTATAGAGACGTCATTAAATACCGCGATATCGACGGTGTTTGCGCGGCGTTTTAACCGCTTGTCCGCAACCAGCTTTCCAGGCCATTGTTTCGCAATGACAGCCCGCTCGTAGCCGGAATCTTTACGGCTACGGGTATTAACGGATATTTCTATGTTTCGATTCGGCCGACCGGAAACGTGGAACTCGATGTGCGTTCGCGACTTGTAACAGCGTCAAAAATGCGCCGGGTACTTTATTGGCCATGTTCGGCGTGGATAAAAGGCGGAGAATAAACGACTGGTCGGCTGGCCGGCGCGGCGTGTCGCGCGATTTTGCGCGTTTAAATAGATTATCGCGAGATACACTGCGGATTTTCTCACGCGACGGCCTCGACGCTTTCAGAAATTTCCATTATACCGTGCACGAATTCATAATGTATCGAAGAAACTTAACTATTGTTCTCAAATTAGTCTCAATCTGCAAAATAACTTTTTACATTCAAAACTTGTGTAATATTACAGCAAGTTTTTTTTATTATAACTGTTAGTAAATTTACGATTATACTTTACTGAAAAAAATCCTGTATTAACAATATTAATCAACAGGCACCTAATTAAAAAGAATTCTTTGTTTCTTTTATGGCAGTATTAATGAAACAAATAATAAATATTTAAAAAAGCAAGAACATGTATTTGTGGTGCATTTGTTTCATTAATCCTGTTATTGGATTAACAAGATTATTTTTAATTAGACTGCTGCTGTGACGTTAATATTGCTATTAATACATCATCTTTTTTCCGTGTATATTTTGTCAAATATAAAATGTGTTTCCTTAATTACATTCCTAATTATAAAAATTCAAGTAAAACTTAATGGTAACTTCAATTGAGTTTGTTTTTCAACTGCAAACTTCATGGATATTTAAATTATGTAGTTCAATATTCCTTTTTATAACGGAATAACTTTCTGATTAACGTCGCGTGTACTTCTTATCACCCACACGAAGAGTACGGATGGCACTAAAGTGCGTAAAAGCCGCTAATTTCGTGACACGATATAAATAGAATTCGCGATTGCTCCACGTCGGAGGCAGGCGTCTGCTTGCTTTTTTTCTTCTTCTTCCGGTATTATTATCTCTCCCATGTCTCTCGCGTGCCATCACAAACATGCACACAAATAAGACCGAACATCACGTGCGTCCACACGTACACGTGTGTGTATGGCCCACCATGGAACATCTCGGATACGACGAAGAAAGAAGGACAATCGTACGTGTAATTCCTTACACGACGATTCGACGCCTCTGTTTCTTCTCGACGCCCACGCGTGCACGCGCTCTTATGCAAGTGGGTTATACATGATGTGTCAGAACGTGCGATACCGCCCGCCGAGGGAACGATTTCTCCGATAGTTGATAATTAGAAAAATCCTTGGGGAGAGACATTTGAAAACCAAATACGTGAAAGCTTTTATATAGTTTCCTGGCGTTGCCGCCGTCTTGTATATGTAAACCGAGTTGTTTGCTCACGTTTTATCTGATAGCGAATTCAGTCACTTGCATTACATTAGATTAGTGCATACTAATAGCTGTTATACATGAAATTAGCAAAGTGAAATGTAAATATTTTTAATTAAATATCCAATAATAATATTGTCGTGATATTTAACGGAATATATTATTTCACGTTTTATTTAAATGTATTAATTTATTGTCAAAGTTATATTATATCACCGTGCATTTAGATACTTAATATACAGTAACCTTTATAATATGATATACAGTAACCTTTATAATATGAACTAATCCAATATAACGCGAGTAACCGAATTCACCATAATTCTATTTTAGTCTTCGACGTAATAAAATTTGAATCGCATAAGATTAGATTGTATACCACATAGATAAGTAGATTTTGTACCGCGGATCAACTACTCGAGCTCCTACGCATCTTCCTTCACTTTCTTCGTGATGTAGAGCAACCTTTCACCTCCGATCCTGTCACCAATAAATACGGTCTACTAAGAATGAATAAATCTTTTAAATTTATGAATGGTATTCTATCGACGCGACGACATGGAATGCGGAAATGTCTGACGAAGCGCATTCATTTTTCACTTCGGGACATTGCAAATCGTGTACGGCATTTTATATTGTTATCTTACGGGCTCTTTCTTTCTTCCCCTTTAATCCTCTTTACCAGACACCGCGCGCGCGTTCCGTGAATTCGCACCGATTAATTCAGTAGCTCGGCTCTCGCTCGTTTAAAGGAAACCCGCGTGAATTCCAGTTCGCAGGTGGCTCTCTTAAAAATACAGGATCGTGCCGGGAATCGTATTTCGCCCTATCGATTTGTTTATCCGCGAAGAGTGTAATCGTGCTCTCTCTCCTTTTTTTTCCCCCGTCGCGTCTCTCGAATCGATGCGATCGCTTCTGGGCCGGGTTGTGATTATACAAACCAGTACATATTTATGCACTCACACGGAATCGAGTACGCACGTGAATGCATCCGAAGGATCTATATGATATTTATGGGAAGAAGCTAACAAGGTTTAAGCTTCCACTCTCAGCTGTCTGACGGTTTACGAATAACTTGGGTAAATAATTAATTGCGCAATGAGAGTAACAGTTCAAGCAGAACAAATCATCATGATAAAAGCTTAAAAAGCGTCATCATGATAATATCAAAAGAGTTTTAAAATAATTACTAAAAGTCATTTTTTAATTACGATTTATTTTAATGGCATTTTGATGTTATGACTTTATATTCTGCTGGGAAAGCCCAGAATAATCGCAAAATGATTTTATTCAGAAATACTCGATAATGCATTGAAATTATATTATGCGTTATCGAGTGTGAAGATAGAAGATAGAAGATTTTTAACAAACGCTAATCTGATAATATCGTTAATATTTCCAAAAAAAAATAATTAGGTAATGTCGGATTACCAAATTTATTCCCTACAAATCGCGTATATGCACGACGAACGTGGATGGAAACATAGTGGAAAAAACTCAATTGTACTCTTGCGCATATATTTTTAACAACTAATAAGAACATCGCACCATATATATCGCCATGTTGCTGCAGTTATTTGAATTAGGCGTTACATTATAAAAATTGATTTTCCACAAGCTTCTTCCCACTTTAATATTAATACTTTTTCTTTTAAAAAGCGATAAAATTGTATACTTCTGAATTTTTCTTTTCGATGATCATTTTTATTTGACAAGTTCTCATTTTGGCCTCTCGAGCTATCACTTCAAAATTACCGCGGTGCAAATATTTAAATAGTTAAATGTTTAAATATTTAACATTAGTTAAATTTTCTTAATTTATTTATTTAAAATAATATAATTTTATTCCTCTCGAAACACAAAAATTTAGCATAAAGTGGCAAATTTGGCATACAATTTTTTGTTGTTCAACTTTATGTTGAATTTAGTATCTTATAAGAAAAATTAATTTGGAACATAAGAAGCAGAAAATTTCTGCTGCAGAATATTCGGCATAAATTTATATTATGAAGAATTAAATATTTCGTTTAACATATAGCCTTGCTACGTGTTTGTGGCGTACAGCACGTTATTGTTTATGTAAAATCGCCAACCTATACCGCGACGATGAAATCACTGTGCTACCTGTTATCATTCGCATGACAACGCTTTATTAAGAAGTACATAGTATGTATAGCGCTCCGGGTTTTTATTTTTCGAAATATGATTACTAATAATTAATATTCAGCAATCCGCATGTGTAATTAACTTTGAGATTAACGATATGTAAGTGTATCGAGATGATAACGATGACGTATTGAAACAAACATCTTGTGTTACTTATTCATTTGAAATAGAATACGTACGCGATAGAATACACGAATTACAAATCACTGTTTTATCACGATTAGTATTATTTCTTTAGTGTTTAGAATGCAACAAATCTCGCATTACATTGTGAATTTAAATATAATTTATCTACTCACTTTTCCCGGATTAAGAATGAAGAATAAGACGCGAATGACATGAATTAAACATTTCAAAAGTTACAAAAAGTCGCAGTGTCAATCTTTTATTAAAAATATTGTGTACATTGAGTTACAAATTAATAATCGTTTATTGTAACACAATTGAAATATCTAAGATATTGTAGATGAATTGTGTATGTAACGAATCAAAGAAATGAAGCAAAAACCGTGCAATAAAGCCTATTCGGAGAATATAACTAAAAATATAATGAATAGATTATTTTACTTTTTTATTTTATAATATCCGTTAATATTTCGACAGTTAGACAATCGGCACGCGACCTTGGTGTTTGTTTTGACGCAGCAGACGGGCTGGCGGCGCGTCATGTTTTTACCAGGGTTGTTATGTTTAAAACATTTGTATTTAAAACAAATGTTTAAAATATGTTTTATACACTGTACTGTTTTAAACAAACATATGTTTTGAACAGATTTTAAACATGTTTAAAACAAGTGTTTAAATCGTGTTTTTTAAAAGGAAAATAAGGAAATACGAATTTTAGGCTAATAATATCTTTATACATTTATATATAATAATATACTTTTTTTTTTATATAATGTAAGCATGAACATATTTATATATATTAAATAACATTGAACCATGAGAATTTCAAACTAAATATTAATGATAAGGCCATTACGGTCTAGCGGGGAACTTGGATGCTTCTAATAATTCTAATATAATTAACATGTGAATTTATATACTGCGAATGTAGATTTTTATGCGTGCCGAAAATCCTTCAGACTTACAACGCAAAACTACCGCAGTAATATCACGAGTTAAATTGACAAACAATCTAACCATTTTTGATGCATATATAACGTCGGTACATAAATTCACACGTTAATTATATTAGAAGTATCCAAGATCCCCGCTAGACCGTAATGGCCTTATCATAAATATTTATATATTTTTAATATATTATATATATATATATACTTTCTTTCTCTGTTAATCTGTTACATAAAAACAAAAATTGAATAAAATTAAAAACCCAAAATCTTGATTTAAAAACTAATTTGGCAATAGTTTATATTTATTTTTGACTTATTCTGAATTTTTAGAATTTAAACTTTTCATAATAGATACCAACTTTGATGCTTTTTCTATTCCTAGTCTATTGCGTACTTTACTGTGTATAAACTATTATATCACCGAATTCACCGATGATTATTAAAACGGTCGAAAGCATTTTAACTATTAACAAAGGGGTCGCTGGAAACACTAAAAACTGTGAAAATCCGGTCACAATCGAAAAATATCTCATTCTTAAGATCTTAAGATGATCTTGAAATTAATTAAAATAAGAATAACCTATAAATATCAGATGTTTTAATAATGTAAATAATTAAATAAATGTAAATAAAATGTAAATAAAATTAAATAAGTAGTTTAACTAAAATTAAACATATTTTAAACAATATTTAAAAAAACATGTTTTAAACTGTTTTAAACATGTTTTAAACATGTTTTTTTTAAATATTGTTTAAAACATGTTTAAAACATTAAAAACATATTTTGAATAAAAAAAACACAATGTTTTGTTCTTTTTAAAAAAAACATGATTTCTATCAACCCTGGTTTTTACGCGCGGTCACTGTGTAGTCATTCACATACCGAGGTCTGTACAGACAGGTAGCTGTGTCGCTTCGGGTGTCTACATTTCTTTTTGGAATGCAATCGAGACAAGCGTTAGATAATACGAAACGTCGTACTTTATAAATGCTTACAATATACGATTACTAGCTCGCGCGGTTAGTTATTCATAAATAGATTGAGATGACTATCATGTATCACGGAACAGATATTTCGATACGATATATCGTTTACGATTCATTCATTTGGAATCAAAACGCGACTGAAAACGGTATGTAATTATTTCGTGATAATTACTTTTATTTAACGATAATTATTTTTATTCAACATTCTTTCGTTTGTACATAACTCTCGACTATACTTTGTACGATATCACGCAAGTCATAAAAAAGTAATGTTAATAAATACCTTTATGCAAATACCTTTATGCAAATACCGCAATTCATGCGATTTCTACTTTCATAATTAATATAGTTTGTGTAATACATAATTTAATTTTTAGTTTTCGTGCATCTTTCGTGATATGATCAATGCGTCTGTATAAAAAATTGATCGCAACTTTGAAATTACTTGTCGACAATGCTAATAAGTCGGTAATAAAAGAAATATTTCTCTTCTTTGTTAATCTCTGGCCGATTCGATTGATACTCCCTAATCATATCTTACATATATTATAAAATTTAACTCTTCTATGTACTCCGAATTTATTCGCAGTGGTGATTGGTATTAATTTTTGAAAGTTAAATGATAATTGCATTGACAGTAACATAGATAATTGTATATTACATTTTTCAGATTATATCTTCCCTCTCACGGATACGACCTTGACGTGGTGGGAGGGCTCAGTACCCCGAGGATATACACGAAAAGAACGGTTTTTCTTAAGTATCTAAAAATTTTCGGATCTATCTGAACGATATATCTAGATAAATTTTTAGATATTGAGTAAAATCGTTCTTTTGGTGTAAAAATCCAATGACGGGGAAGCTAACGTATCCTCG
>NW_017255933.1:1629622-1630678 GCF_001594055.1 Mycetomoellerius zeteki
GCGAGTGTCCTGTGCGAGAGGATGTCAACCCGATTCTGAGAGGAGGAGGAGGTCTGGCAGAGGCATCGGGCACTAGCGGAGCAACCTTGCGGTAAATATCATTTTTTTGTTTATGTAACATCTGTATCTTTTTTTCTGTTTATTCTTAAATCGTTTTATTTTAATGATTTAACAATGATAATTAGAAAAAAAGGATTCCTTAAAAATTACTTTGAAATTTTATAAAAATTATGTTTGAAAAATTATGTAATTCTTTTCAAGAGAACTTTGCATTTAATAAATATTTTTTTAATTTAATATTATTTTTGTCTTCTCTGTTTTAATTTGGATTATATATTTTTTTGTGACAGAATCATCGTAGCAACGTTGCAGATGTAACTCCGCTGTTGCGCATCGGGTTGGTGAGTGATGAATTAATGTTTTTAATGAGGTAATGGATATGTGTGATAATTTTATTAGTATATTATATACATATCTAGATACATGTATGCATCAATTTAATATAATAATATATAATATATTAGTATAGACAAGAACATAGTATCTCATACATCCATTGCCATCCAAATGGATAAATTTTAATAGATTAGAATACACTTAATTCTGGATGCCTCTTTATTGCTGAATATATTATGCATATAAATTTAATTTAGTATATATGCATATGAAGATACGTTTGAATTTATACATTGTATACAAAGGCAGAATTTTTCGAGAAATTGAGAATACCATGAGGATATAATAGAATATTATTAACAATTTGATTATTTAATAATATTTTTTAGTCAAAATATTAAAATATATAATATATGAAAATTTATTGAATTTTTATGTTTATTAGCCAGAAATATATATGTACATATAATATTTTTTTTTACAAATATGAGCGTATATAAAATAAAAGATAAGTAAAATATATTGATTTTTTTTTATTCGTTGTCACTTAAATTGATTCATGGTATTCATATATTATGAAATAGAAAAAAATAAAGAAAATAAAATATAAAGAAAAATAGAAAATATATATCAACAAAATATAAATAGAGAATCGCCGAT
>NW_017255933.1:1635508-1651180 GCF_001594055.1 Mycetomoellerius zeteki
ACGTTGCAGATGTAACTCCGCTGTTGCGCATCGGGTTGGTGAGTGATGAATTAATGTTTTTAATGAGGTAATGGATATGTGTGATAATTTTATTAGTATATTATATACATATCTAGATACATGTATGCATCAATTTAATATAATAATATATAATATATTAGTATAGACAAGAACATAGTATCTCATACATCCATTGCCATCCAAATGGATAAATTTTAATAGATTAGAATACACTTAATTCTGGATGCCTCTTTATTGCTGAATATATTATGCATATAAATTTAATTTAGTATATATGCATATGAAGATACGTTTGAATTTATACATTGTATACAAAGGCAGAATTTTTCGAGAAATTGAGAATACCATGAGGATATAACAGAATATTATTAACAATTTGATTATTTAATAATATTGTTTAGTCAAAATATTAAAATATATAATATATGAAAATATATTGAATTTTTATGTTTATTAGCCAGAAATATATATGTACATATAATATTTTTTTTTACAAATATGAGCGTATATAAAATAAAAGATAAGTAAAATATATTGATTTTTTTTTATTCGTTGTCACTTAAATTGATTCATGGTATTCATATATTATGAAATAGAAAAAAATAAAGAAAATAAAATATAAAGAAAAATAGAAAATATATATCAACCAAATATAAATAGAGAATCGCCGATAAAATCGATCGGCGGGGATAATGGAGGCCTCTAGAATCTAAGTACTCATTTTGATTTTTCGAGCTGTTACTTCAAAATTACCGCGATGCAAATGTTTAAATGGCCGCATTTAGAATCTGCACAGAATCGTACAAAGTTCATCTCGAGAATGAGCACACCATCCTTCCATCATGCATAGAAAGATACCGAAAAAAGAAAGCGATGGAAGCGGAGGCAAAAATAGAAACAGACAAGGCAGGGCTTTAATACTTTGCATAAGATACACTTCTTGTCCTAGATGCGAAACAACAGAATGTGTGCGAATGCAGTCGTCTGTCGACTCGCGCGAGTCATTGCGAATCGCATTAGCTCGGCTAGGCGTTACAAGAAGCGTCGCGAGAGGAGGTGCGCCGTCTGCATACTTTGTGCACAACGACACTTGTCAATTTTAAATTACAAATGAGGAAACCATAAATTCTATCGTAGACGGTACTTAACGATAATAACGACCGTTCTCGGCGTCAAAATCGTTGAGAAACGGTTCCATTAATAACGTTTCATTTAATCGGAAAGTGCGTTAAGCGTAAAATTATGCAGATTTTGTGTGTTCAGCAATACGGCGTTCTTGCCGTGTTCGCTAACTTCGGTAATACCGTAATTATTAAGTAAAATTGGACACATAATAAATATCCAATTTGTTAATTATAATTCTACTACTTATATACACTTATTTCATATTTCGGATCTCAAATAGATTTAATGATCTTAAATGATGGATTAAATAAACGGGGAGCATTTTTTATATTTGTCGTTCTAGGATATTTCGAATAAACTTATGTAATATCTTAAAATGTAATATTATACATTTTTTTTAAAACAGCCATTTTATTATTATATGACTACACTGTGAATTTAACGATTAATTTCATTCCAATATAAGGCGGATAGTACGCAAATATACGCTGCAATCGCAATTGCATGATATATGCTTCACGTAATAACTTTCACTAAATAAGAAAAATCGTGAACACAGGGATTAAAGACAATAGGCATTATCATATTGTGCAAATATTCTAATTTACAGCTATAGTGACAAGTTGCGTAATTTATCGATGTACCTTTTATTTGAATGCTATGTATTTCGAAATACAGAAGACGTTTGTGTAGAATTGCAACATTTATTATAAAAAAAATAGAAAGACAGAAATTTTAGCTTGGTAAATGTTAAATTATATCAGTGATATGTTTAGCTATATATTTTATGTTTATATATATATAATTGTAATATTTCCTACAAATTAATAAGTTAATTATTTAAATTAAAAATAGTCAATTATTCTAAAACAATAGTAAATGAAACATCAGAATAAAAACTTTCATCAAACACTATAAGAATTAAAATATCCAAAGTAAATAATCGGAAAATATTGATAAAATATCAACAATTTATTTGATGTTTATAATATTTAGTTATAATATCGCCAATTCTCGTTTACCTGCCGATAAATTATTCGGATTACTTATAGCATAATCAGCAAGTCAGTAGTGCGTGACTAAAAAGATTTGTAAATCGTATCGCTTGATAGGAAAACACTGTAATACCGAGTTTTCTAGTCTAGGCACGGTTCTCGTTCACTCTCACTCGGCACATGCAATTTATCATTCATACGCGCCCGCGTCGGTAATCAAACGGCCGCCTGCGATATTCCAAATTTTTATATGTAAAGTGTCGCGTAAGATATACGATTGGCGGCCGATTACGCATGCCGGTGTCTAAAACCGCCGGATGAAATATTCACGTTAAACTACGTCATAGCCGTAAATCAGGCGCATAAAGGAAATCGATATCGTTGACGAAAGTCAGATTCATAAAAGTACGAGTAAAGTATATTGAAAAAACGTGTCAGATAAGAAATGCTATCAAACATGTTCTTCTAACAATCATGCCTTTTCCTTTAGAATATTCGTGACTTGAATTTAAAAAAAAATACATAGGTACATCTCACATTTCGAAAAGAAGATAGAAATAATAGATCAGTAAAAGAATAATTTTTTCTATATGTGGTGATCGAAAGCGAAACATTGGAAGCTTCTTTCAGTCTTTTACATACTTCGCGTTTTATTTTACATGTATGGGCCGTAAGCTTTCGAGATTATTCCTGTTGCATTTAACAGCGATTCGGAGCGCAAATCGCCAATGTTACGCTTCCAATCACGCCATGCAAAAAAAAAAGAAAGAACATAGCAAACATCAAAGATTCATCTCTCGAACTCGCACATACTTCAAAGCACGTTTCCGTTTTTCCTGGTGATTCCGCTCGTGCCAATGGCGAGCCTTACTTTGACGCGTATTTTCTCGGGGAGGCTGTAAATGAAATTTTGTGCTATCGGCATTTTATCATGGGAAAATGCAGACTATCAACAGACTGAATAGCGCATCAAAGGATATCACGCAAATATGCAGACGAATGAGAAAGAGTGAAGCGATTACGAGAGGTGTATTTATTCTTGCAGTATTCTTAGAAAGTACTTACAATTTTAATCACAAATCGCTTTCTTCCTTTTAAATTACTATTATTTTCATTATACCCAATATATGTATATAAAGTTTATTATATCTATCTAGTTAGATACGATATTAATACAGGTATAAAAAATTACGCCATATTCCCACATGTAATTTAAATCTCTACGGTGGCTTTAACAGTTATTTGAAAATCATTTACAATTTCAGAAACATCTCTGAGCTAAATATAGCGTTAAGTGTGGAGTTAAAGTTAGGTTTTCGATAAAACCTTAGCAAAAAGGGACATAGACATATATATATAAGTCACGTGTGAGAAGTCTTACTGTTTCATCTATTACGTTTTAATAACCTCTTTGAGGTCAGACCTGTCGGTGACCGTCGCAAGCAGTGGTTACGCCCCGGGCGAATACAATCCCGATTCGTTCGCCGAGAGAAAGCGTACACCGTGTATACACGCACACGTGGCAAGCTACAAAGAGCATTCGGAAAGGCGAAGAAGAATCGCCCCTGCCACGCCAGAAGCGCTAATCCGGTTTCCCCTCGGGGGAAAGACGTGGCCCTGACATGCAACGGGTGATATCGGGCCAACCTCGACGAGGGTGCCCGGTCACGTTGCTGCTGGTAGTTCCTCTCTTATCCTCCGGCTCCAGGGAAACTGAATCAACCTCGTAGACGGCGGACGCGACGGATGCTTCGGGCGTACGTCAATCCGCACTAACTGTCCGTAACTGTTATGTCTCGGCGGATGCTCGCCTTGGGTTCGCGATAAGTTCGTTTGTCTGTTGCGGTTAATCGAAAGGGACGCGGACAAGGCCACCGATGGGAAAACGGAAGAGAACGCGATTCGACGAGGAAACGGACGATAATCCCTTTACGCGCGAGAAATCCCACGAACGCGCTCCCAAGAAAGGTGTTCACTGGAACGTGCTGAAAGAAATTATTGAGAAAAATGATCGGGTAACAAGGTGTTCACTGGAACGTGCTGAGAGAAATTATTGAGAAAAATGATCGGGTAACCGCGTATACAGGGTGCGTTCAGGATTAATCGGTTAGCTTCTTCATAGTAAAAGTGACACTAAGAAATATGGCGATTATTTGAAAATTAAAGGACTTTAGAATTTATTTCAATCCCTTTGTGAAAGGATGTTGTACACGAACGGATCGATATAAAGAAATTTAGCACCTCGGACAGGAACGTTATAGCGCGGAGATTAAATTGGGGCCTGCCATTTAGGCTTAGTGTCGCGTGTGAGGGTCAAATGCACAAGAGGATTAAATCGAAAACCCTCCTGCGTTTGACCAGGATTCAATCATAGATGTTACCGTATTTGCAAATTAATAGCGGAATTAATCCGGATTTTATTGCGATATATTATATAACGTTGAATAATTAATGATTAAATAACGCATTGATTTCACGCGGTAGAATATAACGCGGTTTTTCGAGAATATCTTTCTCCCATAAATAGCCTTATCTTTTAGTAATTTGCAGTAACAGTTTAATGCGCATTTGCTATAATATTTTGAATAATATTCAATAATAACGTGAATAGAATTTATCATTTGTAATAATAATTACTTGAAATCTAATTAATCATAATTCTGTATATGTTAATCGTATGCGCTCTGCATTATTTTGGTTATTTCTCGATTAAAACAAGCATGAATGCTCTCTCCGCTTCAAAATCATAACTAAATACATAATAACGACCATAGCACGTAACTATATAACTATAATTAATTGAAAAGTTGGTATTCAATTCTCATATTTTTGGTTTATATACTAGTTAATAAAAGTATACAGGTAAATAATTTACATATGTTCTCAAAAAATAGAAATCACATTAAAAAAAAAACGGTAAAAAGATATCACATCTTTGACATTGAAAGGTTGCATCGAGTCGAATCTATTTCGAAAACAGGACGCGATAGTGTTTTCGATTGAAATCGCAATGCATCTATCGACAGGACACGACACGATACGTAAAACCAATTATTCTCTCTCTCTCTCTCTCTCTCTCTCTCTCTCTCTCTTCAACTTCGTTACGTTCCACGTGACGTCGCATTCACGATACCGCGCAATAATAATTGCACTTACGCGATCGTATCGGCCGTATCCGAGTTGGAAAAGGGAGAATGTGTTCGCCTCCGTCCATAGTCGGGCTGTTTCGCAAATTAAATATTTGCTCGCGCCCCACGGCCGCGAGCCGTGGAATTTCGTGGCGAGGACGGGCCCGCGTGTACGACTCACATGAATTTAATCGAAATATTGGCTGTGCGCGGCGATCATCAGTCATCCAGCGGCCGGAGGGCAGAACGACGGAAACAGGATGGCGAGAAGAGGCGTCCGGGATTTTACGATCTTGCATCGCGGCCGGCCGAGGTCCTCTCGTGCCTCTCGGCCTTTTGGGTACGAACGCCTCTTGGCTTCCCTCAAAGCGAGGACGATCTCGCTTCGGAGAAATCTCGTCGCGAGAAAGCAAATATGGTGCCCGCGTGGCTTTAAGGGAACCGGGTCTGTCGACTATCAAGCAGCGATTGAGCGCCTCGTTTCGACGCAATAACGATACCTCATCACAGCCTCGACGCGGCCGTCCAAAAATAGAGAAAAATGCTTACGATAACTTACTTTCGATAATAATACTCGGTTCCCCTTCATCTCTAGGTGATGATCCCAATCAATTTATAGCTATTTGAGAGATAACCATTTTTCTTTCTCTTTCCATAGAAAATGTATAATCAGAAACTGTAATAATTTTTAGAGGTAAAAAATTCATGGAACTATATGTTAACAGTGGACCTATATGTTATGGTTGCATCTATTTTATTTAAAAAATTCACCCCTTATCATGTTTCACTGCCAATCCTCGGCATGCTTTACGAGAGATGCATAAATCTCTTTGTCAGGGTAAACATTATTCGTCATTTTTGGCATTATCAGCCTCTCTACCTTCACGCTACTTAGTAATAACAAGTTTCGCATTAATTTTATTAAATTTCCGACGTGCATTCAGGAATTGCAGTCTGCCCGCCTCGAGGCGAGAATGATCGTTTTTGAGCCTATGTCGCGTTTCTTAATCCTTCCTTTTGCCACGGGTGATTAATTGTTCAAGATTGTGCACGTCCGATGCTTTCTCGACGGTTCATTTCCTTTTTTATTCGGCCACTTACGTCGCCCTCGATTTGGCCTGGTATCGAGAAAACGTCCGAAGTCGGCGCGCGAACTTGAAAAATCGACGGATTTCCGCTGTGCAAAGCGAGGTTTCAATTTCGTTTTCCGAATCACTCGACAAAGGAGCATTTATAATCCCAGGGCCGCTCAACCGTGCGTTAAATCGAACGGAAGGATGAAATCGGTTTCCTCCACGGTAATTTGTCGTAAGTCGGAGTAAATCCCTCCGGGAGATTTCTAAACCTTATACTATTGAGAGAGTCAATTTGATCCGTAAATATACGTGTGTAATCATTCATATCAAAATAAAAAAATGTTCTTGATATCATAAATTTTACTATAAGAAATCCGGATAATTTTGTTAATAAGATGAATATGATGTATTATGATAACAGTAATTGTAAAGAGACAAAAGAGAATTGTGATAATTTAATGGTCATTTTAAAATAATATCAGACAATTACGATTTAGTAAAGTCTCATTTATTTAATCTTAATCATTCGAAACAGTAAAATAGATATGAAATACTCGTCAATTCATTTTAATAATTGAAAAATTTGTATGCCAAAATAAAAAGAGTAACGGCGTGCTTACGCATGCGTTCCTCTACGTGTCTTTTTTCGAATCAACATCGCAAAACAGTGTTATAAATTGGAGATTGTGCGTTGAGGTTCTCGCATAAAAGGGGAAAAACGGTCCGTCCTTCTTCATTAAATCCGATGCATCGTGTATTCGGAGAGGACGAAGAAGAAAGGATCGCGAATCGGAATCGTTGAACGTCGAGTCTGAGGCGCCGTAAAATTTCTCTTAATTTAGTTTTCAAAATCACTTTACGCTCGTCCGCATCGTTTCCGAGAAGGAAGCTGGCGCGGCGTTTTAAAGCGTCGATACGAGCGTTCGGTAATTGAACACGAAGTTATTATCCGGACCACTCTGCAATTCAGGATAACCGGGGGCGTAAAAATGTCGATGCCCGAGGTCGTGGCTGATACCCGAGTCCGTGGTTTCCGCGAATGAAGTTCCCTGCGAACGTGCGATCTCGCTGCACTCTCGTGAGAGAGGTTCGAGAGAGGTAATCGTAATAATTCATTGCTCACGAAATCCATAAGAAATCGTGCGGGTGCCATTACTAAATTTGTGGACTTTTTTATAATAAGTAAATTTTTTAACTTCATACGCTTTTTTCATACGAATGTGATTTTGTTATCATGTTCGTTAGAAACCTACATACCGCAGAAACATTGCAAGTTGCAAAGAAAAATGGAATAACAGAATATACTTTTTGTTTCTCAAAATCTCTTAGCTTAGTGCTTACGTCGTTTCTTACGACACCTTTCATTTATGTGTACTCTTTGCAGAGTGTTTGATCTATTTACAAATGCTTCCAAGCTCTTAAGCGACAGTATATTTACGCACATAGAAAGCATAGTGCTATGTACATATAACACGGAGATAATTCAATGATCATATATGTCTACAATTTCTAATAATTCATCTAAATAAAGATATGCGTCAAATACGTTTTTGAATTATTATTAAAATTTTAATCGTCAAATTATCTTATATTAGAAATCATAATTTTAAGGTACAATTTAAATTTATTTAAACAAATTGTTAAAATTAGACCTACCTTTTAACGTTTGGTTGGAACTATTATTTAAGCAACAATTAAAAACAATTGCCACTTATTATTTAGATAAATAATATATTTAAGCTTGGAATAAAGTGGGATGCTCCTCGAGCACGTAGGACTGTTTAAATATATTTAGATCTCTCAAAGTCAAATATAAATATAATTTCATTTGAGTATTGCAAATATTATTTATTTGATGGTTGTCACGATTTGAGGGAAGTTGACTTTATAAAGTCAACTTCCCTAAAGTAAGGTGAAAATATTGGAGTAGTGTCGAATGCAGACGGTCCTTGTATTAAAAATTTGCAATAAGAAATAGAAGCCAGACGAAAAAAGGAAACGCGACCCGACTAGCTGCTGAGATTTATGAAAGGAGAAATCGAAAGAATATCGACGAATTCGTTGTTGCTTTACAAATGGACATACATTTTTGGAAGGACATAAACGTCATTCGTATTAGAGAAACTAAGATATATATAAATATATATATATACACAATATAAATATATAAGTTAGTTCGTTTCGTCGTGTAATGGAGCAACAGTTGGTTTCAATCTGATTTGCGTAGCAACATTTTATAGGATATTTGTAATGTAAAATCTACAATCTCATTATTGTTTTAAATGCAACATTGTAAACATAATATTTCTTTAGTGAAGAATAACGAAGAATTAACGCGTAATATGTTTAGGATGGCACTTAATAAACAAAAGAATGATGCAATTAGCAACTCTTCTACATATAATTAACCGAATATCGTATCTTCATTCAGCGCAAGCTGCACGCTAATTACATCACGATTCTTCAAGAGACTTTAACGAGCGCTCGGCTTATTGTGCAAATGACATCGTAAATTTCAACTAAGCGAGTCTAATCGACATCGCTCTTCGCTAATCGTTTCCGAGTCGGCGTAATAATATTAATTGCTCTTAAAACCGCGCAGTCTACCATGTAAATTAGGCGACAGAGGGATTCCAACTCGACGACTGGAAACACCATTTTAATCGCGGCTCTTCTCATTCGCAACATCGTCTCATTAATATTCAGGATCGTACTCATTTCGCGCGGACAAGTATCGCGTGCTCTTGTTTATTTTCGTTAATTAATTCCAATTTATCGATGCCGATAACCGAAGTAGTGTCTCGGTGCCTGCCGAGGGATCGCCAGTGACCTTTTAGTGATTTACACGCATCCAGTAAACCTTTTACCTGCGTCGTTAATGTCTCATTCGTCGATATATCGTCCCATTAAGCGTAATTTTAATGTTGTACGCCGTCTGAGTGTACCAGCGCGTGTGTTACAACTGTTACACATGGAAATAACAGTTGTGGCAAGTATCTAAAAATTTACTTAGCTCTGAAAATAACTTTTTGTTGTAATCATTAAATAATTACATAAAACGCTTAAATGTTGATAACAGTGCTGCAAAAGTTTTAACATCTATCAGTTTTAACATCCTATATAATTATTTTGTTAGTCCAACAAAATATTATTTCTAGATCTCTATTTAGCTAAATTATCTAGATACCAAGAAAATCTTTCCGTGTAACAAAATTGTCTAACAAAATTATTTTCAGATCTGTATCTAGTTACTCTCTAAATCTGAATCAGTGGATAGTCACTAATTATCCAGTGGCATACTTGGCACTGATAATCAGTGAAGTTCAACTAAAAAAGAAAGAATATTTGAGCATTATTTGACTAAAATACTGATATTTGCACGTTAATTTCAATTTTCCAATACCATATTCATTGAATTTAACAACTAAAACAAGATTAGTTAGATCACATAATAAAGATTAGCTAGATTAGGAATCTCACGTTTAATTCACTGATTATCAGTGGCATACTTGGCACTGAGATCAGTGATTATCCACTGATTCACACAGATTTAGAGAGTAAATTTTTAGATACTTCAGCACAACTGTTTTCTGTTATATTTTATACGCGTTGCTGTTGTAAGATATCGTTCACAGAGGCCTCCAGTCAAACTATATGATTCACCAACATCGTATTACAATTGTTATCGTTCATATGTAGGAGAGTGGCGATAGCTTCCCTGAAATCGAGTCAATATTGTTAGTTCACCTCACGTTGTCACCCGTTCATATCTCAGACTCGCCACTCCGGTTCCTCGATAGCGGCCTCCTTGCAGGTGCTCGTATCAAAAACAGTCGTTCCGTGTTCCGCTCTACGGCCACGCGTGACCGCGAGAACGCGCGTCATGGATAAACACGGGGACGCGGCTTCTCCAAACAGGCTCTTGCGTATATCGTGTCAAGTCCGAGAGAGGCGGCGTTTATTTTCCTACACCGATCCCAAATCGTCGCTATCACGCTTGATCCGGCACCATCGAACGTGGGAGATCGAGAGGGCATTAAACGCGGACTTTAACACCCGTGTTTATTTCCATGGAACGAATTTACGCTTTCGAGGACCTCCTTCTGCCTGTATAAACAGTGACACGGATTTTCCCGAAGGATATTCTTGCCACTTTATCCAACCGAAGTCCTTTTTCTTTTTATTTTTATTTTCTCTTATATGGTTTCCAATGTGATTGCACGGGTGATGGGTGAATGGCTTTTTTGTGAGAGTGCGGGAGAGGACAATGGACTCCCGGGGTACCCTCGCACCTTCGAAAAACGACCGCTGGTCGATTCCACGCCTCACCCTCGCATATGGAACTCCTCTTAACATCCTGTGACATCCGGGAGCAACGTCGCGGGCACTTTGTGTACGATCGTGCCCTATGAATTTGAAATACGACCGTATCCCGAGTCCGAAGAGCACCGAAGGCGCGGACTTTCCCGACCTTTCTTTGAAATTCCATAGCCTTAGCGAAGATTTTCTTAGAAATATTGTAATCGATACAACTTTTGACGCCGGAAAAGTTTGAATGTAATATTCATCGAATTATTTCTTTTACTTTCATTACTTTTCTCATTAGAATTGAGATTAATTCGGTTCTAATCGATCAAGTTCAATAAATATCAATCCTCAAAATGAATCTTATTCTCTACCTTCGAGTGAATATCTTAACGATCGAACTTCTCCGTTGTCGCTGTCGATCGCAGGTCGGCGATCTATTGCCGCTGTCGATCGCAGATCGGCGATTAGCTCGGTCTCACCAAGCTCGAGCTGCTCCTTTGACAATCGGAACTTTTTCGGAGCCGGGACGAATGAGTCGCGCTAACGAAAGAGCAGATCGAATCGATCATGATCGAGACGGATCGCCAAGAAGTCAGAGAAGATCGACAGAAAGCGGTGTTGGAGCGATATAGCCGTTGTCAATCGCGCGGACCACCATGCTCGTAACATTTTCGGATGCGATATAGCTCGGGTATTTGTCATGTATATCCCCTTATTAGCATTGTAAGAGAGAGAAAGAGAGAGAGAGAAATAAAAATGTTTATTATTGGTCTAGGATTCCCCTTTTAAGAACAAAAAAATAAGTAAAAGAAAAAGAATGTAAAATGGAAAAAAATATACAAAAAGGATACAATAATGTATAAAGTTTACGAGAGAGAGAGAGAGAGAGAGAGAGAGAGAGAAGGAGAGAGAGAGAGAAAGAGACAGACAGAAAAGGAACATAAGGGACAAGCTGAAAAGGAATATAAAAAAGAACTTTCTCTATCGAAGTGCTGTTACGGAGTCATTTGTGGAATAAATTATTTGGTATTCCTAGTATTTTAAAGAAAAGAATTGTAGAATACGAATGACTCAATCGTGCGTATAAAGGGTTAAATTTTTTGCTATATGACTTCCATCAAAATAAATTTTGTCAAGAAATCGTAATATCCTTTAGACAATATTGAAAAAAAATAAACCAAGGAAAAAGTTTCAAGGTAGAATTCTAAAGAATCTTTTCGACTTGAAAAGAGTTTTTTTTAGTAATTCACCTGATAGTTAAAGAACATCCCATTCAAGCAAATAAGCAATATAAGTGTTAACGTTTACTTGTAGTAGCTCGACCTTGGGCAGTAAAGTTCTTCGGCAGTTTATTGCTCGGTTATTTTTCTCCGGATGTTGTCGTAAATCACTACGTTGGTTTATATAGGATATGGTGCGTTCGGTACTGTAAATTGTTGCCACATACGTTGACTGCGCAGCTTTCTTTTTCCGATAAATCACGTTCGAGAGCTGATGCGGTTAGAGAAGCGTATGTGCATAGTCGCACGATTGACGTTCTCTAAAGAAATTCGATTCGTGGCAGCCATCGGATGTGAAAGGATCGATTGTGGCGATGATAATGATGTAGAGAAAAATTTCAACGCGCGGTGGAAGTGCTGTAATAAGGATTGAAAAATGTATGGTGGAGGTGAAACATCTATACCACCGATATCGCCATTTGAGTTTTTTTTTGATAAAATTTTTAGCAAATTTACATATTATATCATGTAAGATATTTTCTTATGCAGTTACTAATAAGATATTTTATTATGCAGTTACTAATAAGATATTTTACTATGCAGATATATATATAAAAATATTATATTTTTTTATACAAAATATATTTTATTGTATGTATATGATAGAAATTATATCTTTCCAATTCGAAAAAAGTTAGCAATACAGAAAAATTAAACATTAAAGAAATTAATTTTCTTTTTGTATTTTTAAGATTAGTAAACTTGCTGATGTATGAGATATGACTCCTCATTTTTTACACACTTTCACGTGCAAATTATCTAAACAGTTTAAAATATGTTTTTTAAATCTGTTTTAAAAATAAGTTTCTTTTGTGTGCTTCGCTATGAGAACAATACACTACCATTGATATATAGATTCGATTATTTATAACTTTCATAAAAATGAACATATTGTATCTTTATTAATAAAAAAAAGTACAAGCAATCGAAAAAGCATTGAAAAAAACCGGATATATCATAAAAGGCGTTTAAGGATTAATATATTGTAAGATACAGTTTTTTTATACACCCATGTATAATTATCTAAATTCTAAACATTTTTTAAATGTATTTTAAACATTACTCGTATATGCATGGAAATATGAAATAATTTGCATACGTAATTAACCAATTAAAAATATTTAGCATTTTTCTCTTCATTCACTTTGACCCGTAACTCTTTCTCTTCGGTCTACGAACTTGCTGCACCTTCTGTACGCGAACGACGCGAAGAATTCAATTTTCTCGAAAGCAAATACGAGTACACAAGGTATCTCGGCAGGCTCTTCCTCGGTCGAGGGCACGGGTGGTCCCGTCGTCCTGACGTTCATGTTATGCGCCCACGCCTACTCTCGCGCGGGCAAGCCTATCGCACGCGCGTAAATATGCATGTATGTGTCTGCATCGCTCGCCGGCTGCTTCTTCCGGTGTATCGTCGTTGTATTGCACGCACTCCGCGAAAGCCAATTTCGCAGTCTTAGGGAAGCTTGACGGATGACAAGCGGCATCTGGGCAGTCCGATAATCCGCCAGGATGAAGCGGTCGTTATAGTTGAGTTGGATGTGTTGTTCCTCGCAAGCGGACGATCAAATTTCATTAAGAGGCTCTGGCATTATCAGACTTTATCTGAAGATATTCGCATGTATAGTATTCGAGAAGGTACTTATCCATCCAATTATCTTCTTAACCAGAAGATAATTAAGAATTTTTCTGACGATTATAAAGTTTTTTTTACAAAGACTTGAAAACTGTAAGTCGTTTGAAAAGAAAAAGTACCCCTATTTCTTTATAATTTTCGTTTATTTTTATAGATGAGTTCGAAATCTATTTTTATCATAAATAAACTTCCAAATTTTCGATAAATCACGACTTTCTATCAAAGTGTCTATTTATTAATATACTTTTCATCCCATAAAAATATCTCTATCTAGATTAGAAAAAACATATGCTTCATTTTTAGTTTAGATCATAGTAGAAACATAGCAACAGTAGTAAAATATTATGATATATTATTAGATGATATATTATTAAATGTTCTAGAAAAAACTAAAACAATTTATAAACTCTTTTACATATATAAAGATTCAGTAGAATTTTGAATTTAATGATGTCATCGGTGTTTAAACTTAGAATTCAGTTGCTAAAATAAACAATGCTGTAAAGTAAGATATTTAACCAAATAAGAAAGTTAATACTCATCTAAATAAGACGTTCGCTGTGTACGATAAAATGAATATTCTTGCTTAACGAATGCTTTCTGCAAATATTAATTTATGGCTTCTTCTTCTGTTTAAGCAGGTTTCTCGAGTACTATTAATCCGCTTACGTATACTCGAGCATACCGAAAGCGTCTGATTTCAACAGCACTTGACACTAAGGTCTCTTTCCCGAGTAGTTTTCTCTTTCGCCGTCATCGTATTGTTTCAGGTCTCTGAAGGCAACATCGACCGGCTTAGAATTTCATCGGTGACGTTTGCGGACGGGGTTTGTAACACAGTGGTAGATATTTTACAGAGATGGTGTGCGGGGGCCAATTTGGCGAGTTACGACGTCGAGGAAGCTTGATAGATGACGAGGAACAGTTGGTGCGACTCGTGTTCACTGCGGCAAGGGTGGTCGTTATCGTTGTTATCGCGCCCCGAGCGCTATTGTTCTGTCAACCCAGCACTACTACGTATTTTACTCAGGAGAATGGAATTTCGCAATGCGTACTTATATATAACATTAATCATGATTATAATTACGGCACATATTTCAGACCACGTGCGATTGTTACAATTATTAAATTTCATGTTAAGTCTTTTAATTTACAAGTCCGTGATAATAGTGCAAAATATAGAGTAAAACGCGAATATGTTTCTTCATTTAGCAAATATTCTAAATGTTTGCACTATCAGAATCGACTGTTCTCAGATCTCTGACATGGATAATATCAAACAGATTGGTTTTCAATATTCCGTTGAGTCCAAAAAAACAAGAATTGAACGCCAGACGATCGCACGCGCACCCCGCAAAAATACGCAATAGACAACTAGAGGAGTATTTAGCAGAGGCATAATGTCCTTGTTATCCTCGTTGAACCATGAATGCTTCCTCTCATCCGTTATTTTTGCCCCGCGCAACAAGACCTCATTGAATAGTAACCGAGCCCAGTGTCCCGTTGCAGATTCTGTAGTCATCGTTGCCCACGTCATCACGGCTTTGACGATCTGTGTCTCGATTCGCGACTGGTTACTTTAATTTACTTATAAAGTTATCTTCTCATTTCGATCGTCGACGTTAAGTGGTTCATATTTTCAGTCTTTAAGAAGCAATTGGGTGCTAACGTGAATAGGTACTATTAATCAACATTAGAGAAAGAAATATTTAAAAATAATATATTTGCACACAAAAATTGAAAATATCTAAGATCAATCATTTAATTTTATAGTCACTGTACAATAAAAAAATTTTTAAATAGAGCTTTCGATTAATTGTATAGAATAATTATAATTATACTTAGAATTTATCAAATCTTTTTATAGAATATTACAAAATTTTTTACGCTGATTCTTTAAACAAATTTTTCTTCTATCATGTTATCATCTCTAAATACGATGAAGCATGTATTAGATATTAGACATCTTTAAACAAATAAGTAATAACGCTCGATTATAAGCTAGATTAACCCCCATTAATCTGGACCCCCCACCATCGAAAATCAAATTCGCGATAGGTCAAAAATTTAGTGCTCTTTTGTTGCTAATTAGTTGCTCTAGAG
>NW_017255933.1:1651813-1652191 GCF_001594055.1 Mycetomoellerius zeteki
GTTACTCGCAAGTTTTTGGTATCAAAATGTTCCTTGGAACATATACTATCGAAATATACCCGTTTCCGATTTTGTTGCTAACCTTAACACATGAAAAATCATTTGTTAAATTTTCCCAATATCCTTTTTGTTGATAGATATTATATGAATTCTTTCTATTGTAACATCCATCCGTCCGTGCATCCATCCGTCAATCCGTCGATCCGTCCGTCCGTCGATCCGTCGTGTTAGGGTTAGCAACAAAATCGGAAACGGGTATATTTCGATAGTATATGTTCCAAGGAACATTTTGATACCAAAAACTTGCGAGTAACAAATTCTATACATGTAAATTTTGGTCATAACGTTGCGACGCGCGACAATGCAGTTTTGATTATT
>NW_017255933.1:1652348-1652777 GCF_001594055.1 Mycetomoellerius zeteki
ATTGCTGCTAAACGGTTGGAGCAACAAAATTCGCTCTAGAGCAACTAATTAGCAACAAAAGAGCACTAAATTTTTGACCTATCGCGAATTTGATTTTCGATGGTGGGGGTCCAGGTTAATGGGGGTGCTAGATTAGACATTTTTAACCACGTTATATTATGTGTGTTTATATTATGTGAAAAGTCAAAAGCTTCAATCACGCATTCTCGATTTCTCTCGCTATATTATATCGTCTATTTAGATTCCTTCTCTCCCTTTCGATCGCCGAAATTATTCTGCTCGATCTTGATCGTCGATAAAGCGGATTATCGTCTGTTTCTGTTCATCCGTAAGGACTTCTCCCTTTCCTCTTCCAACGGGAGACAATTTCGCATTCGATCTCTCTCGAGGTGCTTCGATTATTAATGGCCGATAGGCTCAGGAATGCCA
>NW_017255933.1:1652795-1654844 GCF_001594055.1 Mycetomoellerius zeteki
CCTACGCCTCGCAAGCTTCTCGTATCGCGCCATATCACTCGGTCACACCATTCTCTTGTGCCAGAACACATACGTACACGAAGAAGTATGCTAAACCGGGCGCAGGTATCGCCGATATCGACGTGTCGAATTGTATCCTCGCGCAGACGAGCATTCTTGATGCACGTCATTGTTGATGGAGATACGTAACGAGTTTCACTCGATCGGCAATCATATTATCGCTATTAGCCTGACTGGACACATTACTTTTCATTCTCAGATTCCTGAAATGTACATGAATCTTGCGGTAAAAGTGCTGAGCTCTAAATCCGGAGTTTTATTTCGTGATGCAGAAACAATAATCAATATTAATTCTTGAAGAAAATGTTCTTTTGCTAATTTTTCAAGTTGAAAGTAATACAATGAATGAAACTGAGATTCAAAATTATAGAAGTAGTAAATAGTTTACATAACATTTTTTTTAATGTTGGGAAAATTACATAAATTATTGAAATTATATAATTTATATAATTATATATGTTCAAGAAATCGTTGAATTATAATTTGAGTATTGTTTATATATTTTTTCAGATAATGTACCTTATTCACTATTTAAATTTAATATTAATAACTTAAATTAATTATATCAAAATATATATTTGTAATATACCTCTCTACAGCTATATTATTTTTAGAAGAATAGTTATCTGTGATTAATATATGTACGAAAGTTCAAATGAAATATCTCCATCTATTTAAAATCGTTTCCTCTGATTATCAATGACTCTTCTGTTTCATATAGTTTACTCGGTTGGAAAGCTTTCAAAATCTCTAGGAACACAGAATATGTCATCGAAGTTTAAGACTCCTTTTGAAGACCCCCAGTTGCTTCTCGTCAGACTCGTTGACTCGTAGCTTCTTAAGCGGACGTCTCAATGAGTAATACTTAGGAAGGAATTACTCTTCCAATGCGTCATGACGAAAAGCGGGCCATGAAATATTATGAGAAACGTTTCGATTGCCGAGAAACACCACAGCGAGGTGAGAAAATAAACAGTCAACGTTTTCGGGTCCGGTCTCAGAGTGCTTGCGGGGGAGAACGGCAACAAGGTTTGTTTATTTTTTCTCGTCTACGTGCTCTCTCGAGAATTCCCTGCAGGATCCTAACGTGGGGCAATGTAACTAGAAGAAGACCGGAAAGGACACTGTTTACTGTCGCCGATAGCTGAACCGGTCGTGATTGCGAATCCCAGATTGCGTTGAAAGATTCCCGTCGTTCGGAAAAAATTCGGAAAATAATAATGAAAGTGAAATCGAGGACAGAATATCAAATAAATGATAGAATCTTATTTTGCATCTCATTTCAAGTGACGTTTGATTTTAATAGAATTCCAAGAATTTGATAAAAGAAATTTGACTTCAAAAAGTGACGTACAATTATACTTTGCTCAAGATCAGTTTTCTATCCATCATTGACTTTACAACATTTTTTGTTTGCTCCTGATTGTGAGGCGTACTCTACATGAAGCATAGATAGATTTATTGTCGAATGCTAAGAGACTCGAGGGGAAGGAAAAAAGGGGAAGGTGTCAATTCTATTAGATAAGCGACGACAAAGTATAGCCGATTAATCTTGCCTTGATCCTTCGGTTCTTTGCAGGAAAAACGATCTACCTACATACCTCTATCGAGTCACCTACCATCTTGAATTATTCTCCTGCGGGTGCGTGATTAAGCGGTCAATCTGTTCGAGACAATACGCCACCGCCCACTCGGTCAATTTATTGGACACCCACGGCGAACTTCCACGTGCGTCCACGTGTAAAGATAAGAAATGACCGAAGGTCGTGCAGGTCGCTCTCGAAGGAGGGAACCTTCTTCCATATTCGAATCCCGTCGCGAGAGGACCAAGGGATCGACCAAATTTGGTCGCCCCCACCCGTTCGCGTTCGCCACGTAATGACGTGAATCGACGCCCTTTGTCAGGGCACTTAATCTCGGCTTCACGGACGATTAAGCGGCGTTTAATTCTTCGCTCGCACGTTCTTTCGGGTAATGGAAACGCTCTTC
>NW_017255933.1:1654890-1694160 GCF_001594055.1 Mycetomoellerius zeteki
TCAGCGGAATTACGATCTGGGGATCTGCGGGAATCTGGCTCCGCGCAAATTGGCCTGTCCCGTAACATCCGATTGGGGTGATTGGGAAATTCTTCGTTTATTTGTATCCGTGTATAAGGGGGAATATAAATGCAGACGACGTTATACACGAATCTTATAATGGAAAAAATGCACGCTTATTTTTATTCAATACATACATGGAAAAAATGATTTTGCTGAAAGTATCCAAAAATTGAGTTAGATATACAGCTCTGAAATTAATTTTGTCATCAAAACAATTATATAAGAATTAAAATAATTTCGTAAGAATTCCAAGCATGATGTATCTAATGTTGCAAAAAGTTAATCATCTTAAGCATCCTATTAATTATTATATATAATTATTTTGATAATCCAACAAAATTATTTTCAGATATATAGCTAAATTTTTCAGCAAGACCAGTTTTTTTGTGCACTCATTGTAAAAAATAATGGCGTATGAGATTTACACAGACGCAATACCCGCATTTGTAACGATAATACCATATTCCATATTTTTTTATAATCTTCTTAAAAATATGTATAATAATATTTATTGGATAATAAACATAAATTTTTCGCAAAGTTATAAAATCGTATAAACTGGTAGCATTGCAATATGTGACGTGGGACGACATGCGAATTTAAAGCAAAGTGTATATAGTAACGAAATATCCATTCGTAGCAGACGTAATTCTTGTCAGAGTCGTGTAATATGCAAAGCGCACGTGATATCTCACTATATTACAGCACGATGCACCAGACGGTTCGTTTTAATACCGCACCTGTATCACTTACATCATTTTCAACTTTTTCGCGAAGCGCGACGCGTCGCATGAGATAAAAGCGAGAGAATTGCAAAACACCCTAATTATCAACCTACACCTATCTCCACCGACGCAAGAGAAAGCGCGTTTTTCTATTGCTGACATGCTGCACGTGTATATAACGGCACTCCTTCATCTCTGACACCTAATTTCCGCCGAACCTTCAATAATGTGCGATTATCACGGCTAATCGCGGCACGTACGAATGATTTGCGAAATGAGGTGCTGCTTAACCAGACTTTGCAAAGACCTTCTGTAAATTACCATAGTAGAATGCATTAATTCAAGCGGCCTCGCACGCGACTCGTAAAACCGCGCTTTGCGGTTTCTACTTTTGCACTCAACCATTTTTCTTTCTATTTATAGCCGCTTAGATGTAAGTTATGAAAATGAATTGATTATTAGTTTTACAATCTCGGATTCGTAAATAAGATTTTTTGTTCTTTTCTGTATAAACATATATAAGTAACTCCATAAGAGAAAGCATAAAAATCAATAGATCCTGTTAGATTCATTTATTGCAGCAAAAAACTTTCTCTTCTTTTATATTTTTCATCATTTTAAAAAATTAAGAAAATATGACGAATTTTACAATCAGTGTTTTATTCAACTCTTTGAGAACAGGAGCTTTTTAACTAAATAACTTAAAGACCTTGTTTTCTAAGGATTTTCGGGGTTTTTTCATTGAATTTGATTTTGGCCTTAGAATTTTTTAATTCAAATTAAAAATTGATTATCATGAAACTCACTTTTAAGAGATTCTTGGCACTGCTGAGTTTGAATGTAGCCTGAAAATGAATTTCAAAAATAACCTCTACAACGAAGCTGAATTTAGAGACACGGAGCTCATAATCAGAGTTTGGAAGTTAGTTTGGAAATCAGTGTACTGTTTGCATAGTACTGATGAGCTTCAAATAATGCAAAACTGAAAACTTAATGTTACTTTGCAACTACAAATTCCCAAAACAGAATTTTATATTAATTTAATAATCTTTTCTTTTAATTCTATCTGCCATATTGGATTTACAATTTTCAATTTTTTATTTTTAATCTCAGAATTAAATAATATATTATCAAATTATTATAGACCAAGTTTCATGAAAATCGAGTGATTTTACAAAATAAAAAAGAGTGTGTCCAACTGAGTATATTCGCCCAAAGAATAAGTATTAACTTAATTATATTAAGTAGTCTAATGATTTGCTTATATTGGTCAATATTACTACAAAAAAATGATGTGATATCTACAGCATTATTTTAACTGAAAATAATGTTGTTAATCCATAACAGTATTAATGAAACAAATAAAATTTTACTAAAACAAGAATATAACGTATTTGTTTCATCACACACACTTTTTAATATCATTTTTATAATTTTTTTTTCCATGTAACATCATTTATAATATTTTTTTCAGTATATATATTTTCAAAAATTTTTTAAAGTTATCTAATACGTTATCTAAAATATATCATATAACTATAATATTATTTAGAAATACGAACAAACGTAAGATTGTTATCTCATATTAATATGAATATGAAGCGCACTCTTTTCTTATAAAAAGAATTTTATGTCATTATAGTGTAACTTCAGATATAGTTCTATTCTCTTTCTCGGGCAACTGTGAAATCCTTCATATTGTCGATAACTCAGTGTGCTCTTTATCCAATTATTTTCTTGTGTCTTGCAAGAAGGTGTCCCTTGTTTCGCTGGTGTAGAAACGACGTACCGACCCGCCGAAACTTCTCACGTCCTTTCCTTCCTTCCGAACTCCAAGACCGAAACGAGCTACGACTTTGCGAAACTTGAAACTCCTTGGCGCGAGTCCCGAGAGCGGAGGAGTCTTTGTGAAGGATTCCTCCCCGATACCCATTCTGTTTCCGCCGCATGGTTTGTCTTTCCTCCCGCGACGTTCCTTCCACGCTAAAAGTTATTTTTCGTCGGCCAGAAAACGTAAAGTCTTCAGTTGTAAGTAAGAGATCTTTCGGTGCTGAGAGTTTCCAAGTTTCCTAGTTACCCGAAGGTATCTCTCTTTTCCTCCATTCCGTATCCTTCACGCGTGATCTCCATTTGGCCCGTACGAGTTCGGTTTACCGAGTGAAAAAGGATCGCCCATTTTTTTCTCCAAATCCGTGAGTTCAATTGATCGCATCTTCAAACTTCAGGGAAGATCCACGCGCGAGTGGTTATTCGCTTCGGATCCTTAAGCCGCTTATTGATTGCCGAGATCTTAACTGCCTATCTTGGAACTTTTTTTTTAAAGAGAGATAATATACACGTGATTTTTCGGCATTTTCACTAAAATGAATTAGTTAAATCTCTGAGATCAGTAACTTAAATATTCGAAAATTCAGAAGCTGTTGTATTACGAAAATTTGAGGATTTACTACTTACGATAAAAAGAGATTTCGGTTGCAGAAGTAATATCTCTTCGGTTAAGAGCAATAATACTTTAGTATATCCGATAAGAATCCGATGGACCGAAGACTTTCCAAGTTTTCTAGTTATTCGACGTAGCTTCTTTTCGTTACCATTTTCCTTCTATACCCTTTGATCCCATACGAGCTTCGTTCATCGAACAAAACAGTCGTGTCATTGCTTCAAAAAGTCAATGTGATCAAATGGACTTTTTCTCCGCGGGCAGAGCTTGGTGCTTCTTTGAAACGCAACTCGTATCATATTAAACGTTGTATAAACTTTAAAAATTGCAGTGAGACTATCGCGGAACAGAGAATAATAATCTAATAAGAATTTCTTTTTAAGTTTTCATTCTTTTTTATACATTCCGTTAAGATATAAAAATCATATATTATATATATTCATGTATAATGTATTATTTAATTTATTTAATTTTTTAGATATTATTTTCTATACACTGTTAATCTATAGTGTCAAATTTAATTTAACGTGAGTCGCCACTGCTCCTAATAAATATATCATTATTTTTTACCAAAACGATAGTTAAATTTGACACTATATCGTGTCAATTTGACACTATATAGTATCAAATTGACACTATATAGTGTCAAATATGACCATTGTTTTAGTATAAAATAACGATATGATTGAGTAGGAGCAGTGGCGACTCACGTTAAGTTAAATTTGACACTATAGATTTAACAGTGTATAACGCAATTTTATATAATACAATTATACGTGTAAGGAATAAATATCTATATTGCTTTTTACCATCCAATAACATAAAATATTTTAAGAAAAAATAGTTACGATACAGTTACGATATGATATTTATTATCACTGTTTGTTAAAATTTTATTAAATGTTTTGTTAAATATTTTTATTGAGTATTTTTTGGAGTAATAATGTGTCAAATGTTATTTTAAGTTCACGTTAATACTCGTAATCACATTCTTAAGTAAAATATAGTATGATAGTAAACAGCATTATGTATCCTTAACTTTCGTTAATAATCATATTTTAACGTCGTTATATTATGCAAAGCCGACACAATGTGCGAGCTATATCTCATGTCCGTGTATTAAATCCGCTATCGTGCGGTACCGAAACCTCGAGCGAGTTTAAAACGAACGGAGAAAAATAAACCAATAAAGACTCCTGCGGAAGCATGTCCCTCCCAAGAACTACTAATCTTCGTGATCGTTCATCTCCGCCTCTCTCGCGAAAGATGCTTACGACACCGTGTAGAAACGACGGTAGAGCTTGTCTATCGACTGAAGCCCAAATTCGGTAGCCATCAATCTACGGTCCAGTGAACAATACAAGGAGAACAATAATATGAGAGAAACTGCTTCGCCGAAGATTGATATCGACGTTGGGAATTAGGTGCCGCGTGAGATTAATACCATCGAGTCGTGTTAGATTTCGACCGGTGCGGCGGCCCTTTTTAATTGCCGCTCACCTCGGTCAATCGATTCATCAAAAAGCATTCTTCTTCGTAATCCGGGACCAGCGATGGCACAGAATATCTCAAGCGGAATATCCAAGACTCGACATTACATATCGATCTTCAGCAAGTTTATAATCTTAAATAATCCAGGCAAGAGAGAGAGAAAAAGAGAGAGAGAGAGAGAGAGAGAGAGAGAGAGAGAGAGAGAGGCTACTTCAGGATTTAACAGAGAATATCGCCTTACTTATCGTAAAACTCTTGCATTTTAGGATCGAAAATGACTACTAGATAAAGTTATAAGATGGCACTTCATGTGATCGCTGTGCAAAGACAACTTTTTATCCCAGCGCGAACGTTTGCAAGTTAATTCGTCGCTGGTGACAAAAAGTTGGGCGTTACCTGGTAGTAAAGTGCAAAGGTGATAGCGGCTACTCGCTGTGCTAATAGCTCGATATGCGCTAGCACCTTCTTCTCGAGATTCGCAAGACGATGGCATGGCGGACGAAACTTCGACCGCGTCACGTACTCGATCGCGAAACAACCTCACGTATACGGGCGCACACATATCTTGATCCCCACATTGTAGAAAAACGACCGTCGGCATTTTATTGACTGAGATGATACAGGATGTCCCACAACTTGTAACCTAACTTAAATCTTAATCTTGTACCTTTATTGCTTCTATAAAGTTCTGACATTAATTTGAGATTTTAAAAATACTTCTTATGTACTTTGTTGCTTTATTATAATAGTTTTAAAAAAACTGTACACGCTAACTCCTAACATATTTATGTTATTGTTTATATTCGTTAATTCTTATAAGATATGAACTTATAAAAGCTCGCCATAAACAATATAATAAATATATTGTTGCATATTTATAGAAAAAAACATAATTTTTATTAAAGGAGATAAATTTAAAAAGACCTTAATAGAGAAATAGATGCACAGAACAAAATTGAATTTCTAGATTGTTTTAAAAAGCATGCCATTTTTAAAATATCGATTTGTTTTCCGCTTATTCCCATCGCTACCACAAGGAGATCGACAATACTTTCCCGGTCATGATTGAACTCCGCGTCCGCTTCGCACCGAATAGCGATTATCGCGCGACGGTCCAGATAGAGGTACCAAAAAATCCTCCAGCATCTTGCCTCACCTCCTTGAGGCGATTCCAGGCATTACGTGGATCGAGATCCAATTACGCGGATCTGCTAAGACCGGTCGATCCACGCGAACGGCGCGATCCGATTCTCGAGGAAACGAGTAGGAGGTGTTAACCCTTTATGTGCAAGGTGCAATTCTGTGTACGTGTTATCGTACGTATATAGGTACGTATATAGGTACAGCGCAAAATAGAACTTATGGCATTTCGGAATTGTTTGCAATATCTTTATTATATATGTGTGAGTGTGCAACACAATAGAAAGAACTGTTTATTAATTGTTATTTATAGTACATGTATCTGAATTCTTAACTAATTCTTAACTAAATATTATATCTAAATGAAGATACCTAGATATCCTCAAACAAAAGATAAAATCTCACTATGAACTTACAACATTTGAATTATATTATCCTTTAAATATTGTACTAATAATTTTATTAAACAAAAGAATTGCAAAGAATTCCTTTATATTTATATGTCTACAATTTAGAGTAATGACAAAGAGATAATCTTTGCAATTTTATAAGTTCATATTGTGAGTACCGGGATAGAAAATACTGATACAACCATTAGCGTTTAATTGATAAAAACTAATTAATGCTAAGCCGGCGTGGAAGCAGAAAGGCACCTATATATTTCTCATAGAAGGCAATTTGTTTTATTTCCTGTTGTGCAACGCGATCGAAGGCGGAGATAGGAAGCTTCGATTAGCTCTTAATTGATAGAAGATAATTTATTAGAATCAATTCGAATCGGATAGCTCTTTTATAGCGGTTCATTCTTCTTTTTTTGATAGCGCGGTTTGGCGAGATCGATTCGGCCGCACAGCGACACGATACAATTCGTTTCAGACAACTTGGCGGTATTGAAATCGCTTCTAAATAACTCGGAGACCGTCCGAGTAGACCGGAGATAAATCCAGGCGCGCTTTATGATGTATGATTATCAAGATATGCTGCAAACTTTACTCGCCAGCTTCGAGATCCGAACTACTGGGATAACGACGCGGCAAGTGATTGATTTATGCGCGGTGAAAGGTCTGCTGAGAGAAACTCGCAAGCTTACGTTAGCAATTTTATTGCAAACATAAAAACGGTATACATTAATGTATACGCCGATACGAAAAGATATTTGTTACATCGCGTTTTAGAATATCGGAGCAATGACAGGGCATCTCCATCAGCTTGGATGCTATAAAGTCAGGTGTTCCATTACAATATAAAGTATCGTCTAAAGTTTAAAAAAAAACCGATAGATATAATGGCTATGTTTAGCGGAAAAAGCCGCTTTGCAACTGTTGTAAAATTCTTTAATATGATTGGTCTTGCCTTTAGTTCCTTATGGATTTAAATGTATAAATTAATTATATTAAAGAATCTTACGACAGTTGCAAAGCTGCTTTCTCTGTTGAATGCAAGCAATTGTTTCATTCTAATGTCATTTGTTCATACTCGCTCTGTGTACATAAAATAATTTATTACACGAGAAATGCAACTTACAGTTTATTATTTAATAAAATAATTATATACGGTTATATAATTACGGTTGCGCGTGCTTGAATAAACATGTTTTAGTGAAGGAAGCTTTTCTCGAAATAAGTTTGCACTCACATTGCACTCATTTTCCTGCATACCGTGCAAAACACTATGTTTTGAAATAAATGTGGCAAGTTTATTGTTATTTTATCGCGCATAAAATTCTCTGAGAGAAATGGTAATGTAAGTAAGAACGTAGTATTCATTCCGCGTATAATAAATGAGAGTAATTTCTTAAGAACTTCTATTTTAATTCCAACATTTCTATAATTTTAACAGCAACCTTACCTTTTTTTCAATATTTTCTTTTACACAAAAATAATTGTAATAATAATTTCACTAATTTTGTTAAATTTTGAAAATACATACATTATATGCATAATATATTAACAGATGAGAGAAAATAAAACGTTTTTGTTCACGTTATGATTTCTAAAAAATCGATTATTGAACCATAAGAAACATACATATATCTAACAACGTTTCATTTAAATCACAGATCACAGACGAACTACAAACATAATGAATATGTCACGAATGTCAAGTAGACTTTCAAGATTCATCTATTGAACCGTGTCTCATCTCAAAGAATAAGTTTTACATAGCCGAGTTTGTCGGCAGAAACGCGACTATAAATACGAGCTTACCGTGATCCCATATTTTCTATTTAACGCCACATTTGCCGCTGATTGTAAGCGCGCTGATTCCACTTTATGTGTTTAGTACGAATCTATAGCGCATTCAGTGCCAAAACAAAATGAGAAATCAAATGGTTACGTACCTCCCTATAGATATACTTCTAAATCTTTTGGAGTGAAAATTGAGCCAGTCTTGAAAAAAGAGTGAAAATTTTTCGCTTCTGAACAAGAGAGGTAGATTTTCATTCTTTTTTTTAAATAAAATTTTACTCTTTTGGAATGAGATTCACTCCAAAAAGGTAGAATTTCACTCTTTTTTTTTTTTGGAATGAGACTTCATTCCTTAGAGTAACTTTTCAAAAGAGTGAAATCTCATTCTTAAAGAATAAAAATCTGCCACTCTTATTCAAGAGTGAAAATATTTTCACTCTTTTTTTCAAGACTGACTCAATTTTCAGTCTTTTGGAGTAAGATTTTACAGAGTACAGAAGAGCTTGAAGAGTCAAAGATACGTCAGCAACGGTACAAGGAACTTGGGGGCTCCCACGCCTATCGGCGTTTTCTCGATAAAGTTAAAGTTCTTTGACGACCGAAGTCGACCCAGCATCGACCATGTGAAGACGTGAAGTCAAAGTTTTCCGTTCACGTAGCTGCGGGCTGCACGCGCTACGTTTCCGCGGTTGGTCGGGCTCGCTACGAGAATCGATTACGCATCCATGAGATAGCACATCGCGTGTCTCGACAGAAAATACCGAGAATCGCTACGTGTGTGCCAGGTGAGCCGCGACGAAGACAACGAACCGAGATCCGATAATCGCCGTCGTCCATTTAGATAAGCGAGCTGCGCCTAAAGAGAGCTGCGCCCTTTATAGGGGCGTCGTCGTCGAATTCGTTTGACTCCCACGCGGTGATCGACGGATGTTTACGAGTCGCCGTGATTTCTGAAGATTAGGCTGGTATCTCCTTATCTATCGTGCGCGCTATGTCATATATGATCACGAGAACGTATGGCGTATGTCGCGCGTGTCTATACACATATATGTGAGTGCTGTATATACCTATACATACATATAGCATCTCCGCAATCCGAAGCTGCAGAAAACCGTGAGATTGCGTCTCTCGAAATCGCGAGTTAAGGATATATTTCACAGGATGAAAAACGAGAAGAGTGTGAAACGGATGGTCCACAAGTTTGAGAAAGCTCGAAGATCCTTCCTCACGTGTAGATGTCAGAATTGTACTCGAACTTGTGCAGAGAAATGGTTGATTTATTACGGTTAGAAAAAGGTAAAAATTGTAAAATATCAAAAGGAATCATGGGAAAGGGGAACATAGGAAAGACCTTAAATTATGATTGAAAAATTAATTGAATCGTGTTATATTCACAACTAAAAAATTTTATTATTTATTAGTTACTTTATCAAACTTAAATGTCAAAATTAAATACATTTCAAGAGCATAGAAAGACATGTAATTAGAAATTTAAAGAAATAAATAAATATAAGACATAGAAATAAGATTAGTTTCTAAATTTCACAATTTTCCCATTACGAATTATTGTTTCTTTGTTTTATTATCATAACGAATCCAAAGGAAACGCTTGTAAAACAAGTAGAAAAGGAAAATGGAAGTAATAACGACTGGTTAACGAGTTGTATATCTGACGATATTGAACGCACAGCTGTGCAATCTCGCCAACTATACCAGCGCAACAGCCATTGATCCCGTTTGATTCGGAGGTTACGAGCCATTTAGGCGCTATCTTAGGCAGATCTCGGCCGCCGAGAATAATCAACGGTGGAAAACAGATAGCGCGCAGGGAAGGTGCGTCTATAATAATTGCCCCCGCCGGGCGTTCTCCGGTGTGCAATTCTGCGACGCGTTTCCGCACCGGAATTGCCGTCACTGCAAACGGTATAGAGATACCCGATAATAACGTGGCAAGCGCACCGCGTCCGGCTCTAATTCCTCGACTCCATTATGGGCCACCTGGTCTGTCAGTTAATTTCGACGTTGTAATCTTTGCGGAACGGGACACCGGGTACGTGAAAGCAGAAGACGATAGAGAGACAGCGGGGCAAGTTTATTCGCCGAGATTGTCCGAGATTGCAGCCGGAGGGACAGTTGCGAATGGTAGACAGATAGAAAGAGAGAGAGAGAGAGAAAGAGAAAGAGGAAGAGACTACGCAAAAAAAATAGACGGAAGGAAACGATATTTCCGAAAAAGGGAGGGGAGCGAAAGAGCAAGAAAATTGGATGAGAGAATCTCGACAAACAATACGACGAAGCGCTGGGGATTTACGGAGTGCTCACGTTTTTACGGTGGAAGAGAAGAGGAAGGAGAGATACGGAGACTTCACCCTGGAGAGATTTGATCGGACGCGTTGGAAAATATGATAGTGCGTAAATCTCGTCAAGAGCTTTCTCTGACATCACCTTCTGAGATGCTTCTGACTTCGAGATGAATTTGTATTTCGTGCAACGAAGCATCGAGATTGGAGTGTCAAGAGGGAAAATGAAACAGCAGCGAGCACAAACACAGTGAATGCAGATATCGTGCGCTGACATATTTATAGACGTCTTTAATTTAATGCGCTGGCATGGATATTAATGCGAGTGGACACTCGCAATGAGTAGCTCATCGTACATTTGATAGAATTGCTGTTCTAATCTATTAATTCTCGGGTTATTAATTTGCCGCGCTTTCCCCTGTCGCCTGTTTAATTTCACAGGTCATAAATCGGCTCAACTGCTTTAATTGCTTATTTAATTAAATATTAAAATTCACCACTTATAAAACGCCGAGCATGATAATATTATTACATAATATTATATTAAATTACATTAATTAGAGTAAAATTAGTGAAAGGTGACAAAATAGTATTATTTTTTTTATCAACAAAACGTAAAAAAATTTAATTATTTCGTTTTAACTTGACTGATTGGTTTTCCATTGTGAACTTTAACAAAAATTTAGTTTGGAAAAGCGTTTTTGGCTGAAAGTCACTTCTCGAAGAACACGAAGAGTTAGGAACTAACGAATGCGGAACATGGCAAAGGCGTCTAAGAGGAAAGTCAACGACAAGACGAGTTCTGCTGGACAGATTCTAAAAGGCGATGCCAACGGCGGGGCCATTTAAGGATATCCTGGCCAAAGGCGATCTCGTCGATTCTGCGACTGGTTTCGCGAACGTGTTCGTCGTGAACATTTTTCTCGTTTTCGAATTGCGAAATCGCAACGGAAATTGACCGGCATGCAAGATGGTCCACGATACGATCGATTATACGAAATTTGTACCGTCTGCGAAGAATTTTTCATGCTCGAGAAAAGACGTAAATTTATGGTTTTGAGGAATATCAACTCGGGTCACCGAATCGCTACGAAAATATCGTGATCTCTGGCTTCTTGGAATGACGAAGAAATATCTTATCCTGAAATTTAATTTTGAATTAAACAAGAGATAAAATTATGTAAGAAGTTTACGTCTATTACGTAGAAAATATTCAGAATTGATCTATAAACCCAATATATTTTAAATTTGGATAAATATGATTTATTTTTATTCCAGACTTATTCTCTAGTTTTCTATCCCCTTTGTTTTGTGACAATGGATAAAGTGCCGTGTAACATGGGCGATTATTAGTCAGCTGTTATACTCGAAGCGCACTGATACTAATTAAAAGAAAATAACTCTCTTACACAATGTGCGCGGTCATAAATCTCTTTCCAGGAGCACGATTATCCCATTATACAAGTCTGTAAGGCTCACATGGGAGTAACTCCCTTGGGCTGTAATAATTCATTTTACGATTTCATGAAGTCGTCTGCGTTCGTCCGCGACAGTCTCTCAGTTTTGTACGCGCGAACAATGGAGGCGACGCGTGTGGAGTTTCGTACAAGCAAATGAAAAGAATAAATTTCACTACACAGCTTCCGCTTTTTCTTTAACCGACTCGCACTTCGCTTCCCCTAGCTGACTGTTCGTTTTACCGACTCTCTGACCTTTGGCCCAACTCTGGTACGCGAGAAACATTCGATGTTATCATGTAATACAAATGACAGGATAATTTCTGTATCTCGGCCAAACCAATCGCCGTTTATCATTTTCAGCGAACTGATCGCACTTGTTAAATTTTTGTGCTTTGATATGTAGAACTAAGGAGCCTCTATTTTACAAAATGTTTTCTTGCACCGACGGTCATTAATATAGGTAACAATAAAGTACCAGTGTCCGAGCGATGCATAGACTGGTTTTGTACCGTTTGCATACCGAAAATTTCTGCTTAGGGAGGTGCGCAAAAATAAAGGAAAGAAGGGAGGGAGGCAAGATTCCGCGATAAAGAGCAAGAGAATAAATCGAGCTGGTGAACGAGCGAGCAGGCGCAGTCGCGAATGAACGCGAGTATGCGGTCGCAGTTTATTTCGGGACGACCGAAGAGAAGCCCCTCTTTTCTCTTCTCAGCAACCGCAGAAGAAGGCTCATTATTGTTGTTATTGTTGTTGTTATTGTTGCTGATGTTAGCAAAGGTCATGAAATGAAACAATATGGCACGTAAAGTCTAAAGTTAAATTGCTTTCTGACAGGCAGAGAATTTTCCGTAATAACAAAATCGAGAATTAAGAAAGAAACGTGTAAGGTAATGATACATAAGAGTAATAATACTGATTATATTTAATCTAAAAAATTCACACATATTTATATAATTATTAAAAATACATTGAAGCTGGCGAAACTTCTGCAAAGTTCAATTATTTTTTTTCACTCTACGGTTTTCTGTCTTTTCTTTTTATTGAGCGCAGAGGGAATAAAGTTTGTTTACAGAAATACTTAGAACTGGTTTGAAGTAGAAAAGTAATCTAAAGTTTTTAAAAATCTATCTTCAATTTTATCCATTATATGCTTAATATATATTCTCCCTATTATGATTTATTTATTTAAATACGACAATTTCGCTTGCAATTTATACATAAACTCAGTTTTTACGATTATTTAACTTTTAATTGATTTCTCATTTTTTAACGCTTATCTTCCCAGTCTTAGCTTTTTTATTTAATCAATCTAACTCAAAGTAATCAAAATTATACACGCGAGGAACGAATTTGTTGAAATAATTAAAATTTTAGCTAAATGCAAATCTGAAAATAATTTTGTTGAACCATCAAAATAATTTTGCAGAAATTTCAAGCATGATGAGAACAACGCTCTGCAAAAAGTTTTAATATTCTAGCCACCAGTTTGAGCTTCCTACATAATTACTTTGATGGTCCAACAAAATTATTTTTAGATTTGTATTTAGTTAAAATTTTAGATTTTCAAAACAAAATCATTTTTTCTATGTATGTATTAAAAACATATTTATTTAGATAATAGGAATTTTTTAAATATATAAGTTTACAATAAAATAAAATAGAAATAAAACAAATCGATCTAAATAAATTATATACTATTATCTTTATATATATATATATATTATTATTATTACATTACAATATTTCATGCTCATACAAATAAAATATCATATATTCTCCTTCATGCATAAATATCATGGAGAAATTTACTTAGAAATCAACGCGTATATTTTCCCACGTGGAATAACATTACCTACTCGTCGCTACCCTCGGAAAACCGTCGCGAGATCCAAGAGCTTGCACGGGAAAGCGAATCCGCGTCCGAACGAGAATACCCGGAGATCGCGGAAGCACCTGTGCGGCGAAGAAAATGCGTCTACCGGGTTCTGCATGGTGAAATGAGACGAAGCGAAACGAGAGATCAGCTCGTGCGAAAGGATGGACAGTACGGCGACGGACGGCGACAGTGACAGCAACGAATGCGCACAACCCGTGCACACGCGGAGACGCCGTGCTTCACGGCAGACCGCGTGGCAGCTTACGGATTTATTTATACGTATCCCCGTGCGGCTTAACAGCACACGCGACGATAGTTGCTAGCCTCGGCTCGCTCTAGCACTCGCTCGGCTGCTGCGATCTCGAGTGTGCGCGACCCTAGAGATCCTCAAGTAAGACATTGAACATCGTTTAGACAACTTCTGATTGGTCTGCTATATTTTTTAGGACTTGCGTAAGATAGAATGAGATGCGTGGATATCTCGTTCTATTTTATGCATAATCTATCTCATTCTATTTTAAGCAGATCCTGAAAAATATGGTGGACCAAACATATGGTGTCCAATCTTTTACTTAACCCTAGCTATACACACTTTTTTTCTACCCTTGATATATAGACTCGGATCCCTGGTATATAGACTAGGACCCCTTCCATATTTGTTACCGTACTTCCGTAAAAATGGACATATTTCAAATAATTTTTTTTTCAATCGATGGAGAATTAATTAAGAAACAAGTACATAATGTGTAAAAGTCGATAGAATTAAGAAGCTTTGAGATATATAGATTCAAAGAAAAAGAAACGTTTAGAAATGCGAAAAAATCTCGATTTAGTAAATTGCACTGAGGTTTCTGGGACCCCAGTGTGAATGGCTAGGGTTAAGAATCTCTACACGACTCTATCGCGGCACAAGATGTGGCTGGTTCTCGCCGAGGGTATTTTCTCGTGGCGCGCTGTTGCGGAATCGATCGCGTAATGCGCTTAAAAACGCGATTTCAGCAAGGAACAGATAATAAAAAAATAAAATAAAGTAGGATAAGATAATGATTGATCACTCCATCAAAGCTTCATCGTTCAAATTCTTCAATATTGGCAATAATTCAGACAGGTATCTTGAATTATAATATCAGAGACAGAAAAATGAGGGAAAATCGCTAATGATTGTTGAATGTATGTACATTCCCGCAATGCTTCAACGAAGTGTTTTATTTCCATGAAGCGGAGTTACTTAAAAGGTGGTATTTTGCTACTTTCTTAAGTCTTGACGTCATAAGTAAAGATATCTAATGTAGATATTATCGATCTTTAAGAGCACTTCGTGCAAATTCGACATTGTGCACACGAAACTCGTATATCTTAACGCATAATTAACTCTCTTAACGCTAATCTTGCGTAAGCCTAAATTTAAAGCGACTTTTAAAACTGCCAAACTACTACTTTGCTCGAGGTTTATTATACCATTCGTATTCTGACAAAAATTCTACGAGATAATTAATGTATTCAATCCCACATAGAGGCGGGGCTCTCTAATTTGAAACCGATACTTGGTGTAAACGCGAGCGTTTCACACGTACATTCTCGAGATTCACGACAGTTGTGCGCAATAACGCAATAACAGTTACGCAACGACAATGTATAAGGTAAGCGGTAATTTGGAATGTTGGAGTGCGTTCGCGCGAACGCATGACAGACCGCGTGGCAGCTCGCGAATTTATTTATACACGCGTGTGCGTATGTGTACGCGAGTGCATCGCACGCATTCACGAAATGCATACCGAAATTCGCCGTTTAATTACGAAGAATATCGCTTCTGCCATGGAAAACAGAAAGATATTTCTGAAATCAATCAACGTTCGGAAAATCGTTTTGATATCCATTTTTAGTTTCCCGGGAAATACATATATCTCTCAAAAAATATTTTTGTATATTCAAAGTACTGATTATATTGTATATGTCACAATTTTTACGACGTAATGTAATTTAAATATTCCTCATATATGAGTGAAAAATTCCATTCGATCAAGGCAGTTCTTCGCGCTTAATATTTCTTGTAAATTTGTACAATTTCCTGTTTAAGCAAACTGTGCGCTGATTATTTGTCTGTCTTGGTTCTAAACTGAAGCTAAAATAATAATATCACAAATTAATTGACAAGCAATTTAATATTCTTGATGCAAATAAGCGTCTTAGAAAGCTATTAATAATTTGATGCTAATAAGTATCTTAAAAACTATAAATAATTCATTGTCTCAGTCTGCAGGCTTTAATCCGGATTTCCCGAATTCCGTCTTCCTAATTCCACTACCGAGGCATATTGTTTAAATATTCCTCTTGTTTCGCGCTTTAATTAACCCTCCAACAGTCGTAAATGATCAGTTATCTTGTGACCTAATATCGTCCCCGTTTAAACCACTTTTTAATAAACATACGACATGCTGTCTTGAGGTTGTCTTGAAGTAAATGGGTGACATCGGGGCGCGAGATAACTCATTTACGAGCGAACGAGGTTGATTGATAACGACGATATCTGGAACTATGCAATATCGTTAAAATATATAATATGAAAGACATACTTTCTTTTCCAAGCTTTAAATAACGCTTTCTCTCCGCGAATGGAAGTGCTCGATTCTTGGCAGAATTCAGGAAGTGTCTTGGACGACCCGGATAATAAATCGCGGATTTATGTCAGAGTAGCTAAAAATGCAATACATTGTGCTCGAAACCGCAATTATGCGCTCGCTCGCTTATAACACGCGGCTAAATTTGCGATACCGTTAGGATACGTTAGAGCTCCGCTGATCAGACGGTTCTGGAGCATAATGACGGAGTCTGCAGCATATGCGAATACAGTTCGTTACGTTGTACTATATGTTCTTGAGGATTTGATTTACGCGTGTGTATCCGTATTTTGTATTTTATTTAATAGTGATTACTATGTTATTATTCCCGTCATAACTTCTTCTCATAAAATCTTAGCAAGTTGCCAGAGTTTTGGTAAATTGCCGAAATTTTATACGACAAATACACGATAGTATTCAAATTAGTTAATATTTTCTTGCGAGTCACCAGTAAAGTGATAATCAGTAAATTCATTTAAGATCGAAAAAAATTTATTATAATATTGAATAAAACTTTGAGAAGCAGTAAATTAAAATATTTTTTCATTATAATTTTGTTATATTAATTATTTTATTATATTAATTTTAGAAAAATAATTGCAGTACATATGAAAAACAATCTAGTTCGCTTTTATCAAATTGTTAATAATTTCAGAAAAAGCAATATAAAGTTTCGCAGTGCAGATGTTACTGTTTCTGTGTGATTTTTATTTTAATATAATTTTATAATTTTTGTTTGCAAATTATAATATTAATCTTTCTTCGTGCAAGGAAAAAAACGTTACACGAGTTATTTCTGTTGTTTCTTAAATAGTGACTCGCTAAAACACACATTATTGTTTGTCACATTTACGTTACTTCTTTCTTCTCAGATTTCGCGCGATACATCAAATATTTATAAAACACTTTGCTCAAAAAGCACGTTTATTTCATAAAAAGAAATTTGCAATAAAACACAGTGGCGCATTCGTTTGTAAACCCCATGTTGTATATTCATGAGCGTAATATTTCTTTCATTCGTTTGATGCCAAAGAGTAGAATAGTTGATCAGAATTTGTCTCTACTTACAGCGAAGTGTAAATGACTCTTATTTATCACCTCAGCCGCTTTAATTATAAATCGAAGCGTCCTCTCGAGATATAGAGAATTTGTATATTTTCAATCACAGTTTTAATCACTACGTAATTCAATATAACGTATGTCTGACGCATTTCTTACGAGGCGTCTTAACATTGTTTTTGAAAAATATAACAATATATAGTAACAAAAAGATCACAGTCAAAAAGTTATGTTTTATGTAATTGATTGTAGATGTTTAAGTATGTCTCTAAGTTTATTTGAACGGTTTTTTACGCTTTTACTTTTTAAATAGAGTTACTCTTTTCATTTATAAAGATCGCACACAATTTATCACGATAAAGTAACAAAAGTTCAATCTTATGTATAACGCCCATCTTTCCTTTAGAGCACCCTCCAGGAAATTCGATCTCTTTCTCCTGCGCGTCTATTCGTGAGATGAAACCGACGCAGTGATTTAGATCAGAAGCTGAGACGAAAGGGACCAGAGTCGCGCATCGCGTGCACGTCGCACAGTGCGATGTTATGCGTTTTCAACGAGAACGAGGTCCGGACCAGTAAATCTCGGTCGCTGTGTTTTGCGTATACGTGAGTATGTGTGAGGACCGCCTCCAATCGCATTTCCGTCTTGACGCAACTGGTGACCTCATGCTTTAATGTCGCTACGTTCCGACAACTAAAATTTGAAGAGATGAAAACTTGTGTAATTTGAATATTCGAATAACATCTGATGAGACTTTCGACAAAAAAGTAAAGATGTAAATTTAATTGCCTATAGTGAATACAAAATGGATTTCTTTAATAGAAGCTCGAAAAGTGGTCAATCTATTTCGACATATTTTTGTATGTTTACAAATTTGATATTTGAAGAATGTCTCAATTAGAATTCTATCTTAATATCCGTCCACTTTGATATTTTCATCTATAAAATTTTAAATATATTTCTTAATCTATTAGAGTCTCTCTTTTATGTAAATTAAAGGAATTAATTTAAAAGAATTTTAAAGCCAACTCCTGATTTGAAATATTAGGAATTCGTAACTCCATAAAACAAAATCTCATCGGTTCTCTCTGTAATTTATTTACTCGCCGCAGAATAAAGTTAATTAACACCTGTGTAACTAGATCTAAGTTTGGAAAACAGCTGTAACTCTCTGTGTTCTGATCCCACGGGTTATTACACGCGTTGCTCTGTCATTCTACCGGATATTCCTCGAAATGCAACAAGCAACAAACACGAAGAACGTCATAGGAGCTACTCGAGTTTCCCGCGCCCATAATAACCCGGCAAATTACTTTGGTAACACAAACGTCGCGTCCATATTTTCGGCAATTATCCGCACATCCGCGAGGACAGTACGCGCTTCCACAGAAGCGACAGGCCCTTCGTTTTCTCCTGGCCGTCGCCGTCGGCGCATGCACACGCAAGCACGTGGACGTTTGTGTGGGTGTGCATGCGGTCGCTGGCGACCACGGGACGGAGTTGGAGTCGGTCAGGATTCCTTCGAGAACCTCGCAGACATGTTGTCTGCGGCGGCCAGTGTGCTTGGCGACACCCATTACGGTCTGACTCGTTTGAAGTCAATTAAGTTTGACCACAGTTCAATACTTTCGATTTTCGTCTCCGTTTTAGAAATAAATCATAAAAAGAAATAGTTTCAGAAACGGGAAAAATAGATTATTAAACTATTAATAATAGGTATACTGAATTTGTTAATTTACAAAATTAAAGTAAAGTAAAAATAAAATAAATTATACAAAAATTAAAATCTCTATATTATCTTAAATTAAATAATAAATAATTCTAAAATTTTGTCACAAAAATCTTCAATCATTCGTAGCAATTAATAAAAATTATTCTCTGAAAATTTTTTCTCATTTTGAAGAACGCACTTATGGAAATTTCGGGATTTTGTTTATGAAGTACAAGCTTCGATAACTTGTAAGTATCAGCTCCATCTTCGTGCATGTGAGGGGAACCATTCATTTCGCGGTATACAGAGGACTTCCATTCATGCAGAACACGTCGCCCTCGCGCCGCGGGGAAGAATAATCGACGAAGGGGGCAGAGAACGGTCGACCGGCTGGGAAGGAGGTGGAGGACGAACGCGACGGCTATTCGCGGCATCGAAACGAGGCTTGGCCGTCCTCGAGAATTCGATGTTCCTCGGCGGGAAAAAGAGGCGTCGAAGAGCGAAAACAATCTATCATGTCGACTTCGGCACAGCGCCGTGCAGCGAAACAAGTCTCGGTGAAGCTTGGACATAGCCGCCACGAGAGAGAATTCTCGAAACACCAGAGATTAAAGCGTAGCGAGCTCCCTTACTGACATCTCAAACGGAGAGTTAGATAAATTATGTTTAACATTTTTATTATATTTTCTTGTTCTATGTCACTTGGAATTTTTTGTATACAACTAGAGAGAAAGGACGTATAATTTTTAAAAAGCAAATCAGAATACTTATATTTTTTGGATTATCAAGTTTATTAATAGATTTCATGAATTATTCGCGTAAAAATAATAAAATTTAAAGAGTGAATAAACATAATGAACGCGAGTGTTTTTATATTACATGGAAAGAATGATTTTATTGAAGTATCTAAAAATTTAGATAAGTATAGATCTAAATATAATTTTGTTGGCTTATCAAAATAATTATGTAGGAAACTCAAGCGTGCATGATGAGCATCATTGTTATAAACAGTTTTAACATCCTAGCAACCAATTTGAGTTGCGTCTTACATAATTATTTTGATAGTCCAACAAAATTTATTCTCATATCCATATTTAGCTAAACTTTTCGATATTTCAACAAAATCGTTTTCGTGTATGTTAAACTATAGTAAATATAAAAACACATATATCAAATTTTTCAATTTATACTTATTGTATAAAAAAAAAAGCATATCTAAGTATATGAATTAAATTACAATTGGTCCTAATTTGAAACTTCTTTTCTTCTTATGTTACGACACTCTTTGTGCTTTTGCTGCACAATAGTAATCGTTATCATTTATTAATATTAAAAGTCTAGCAATATAAAAAAATAATGCACGTTTCTATTTCAAAACTCACAAGTATTTTCAAAGTTTTATTTCCGTCTAGCTTTGTCTCCAAAGAATCGCATAAAGGTACAAAGAAAGATTCATCTTTAGCTAACGGTTGTTTGTCAAAGTTTCACAAACGATATCCTCGCATTTGTAACACTGTGCACTGATATGATCGCGCGGTCCACGATTTTTCATACAAATTCGCAGTCTCACAGCCGCGGGGATGCTTTTTGTAGTCAACGTCGGCGCCGACAACGGAACCCCCCTGAGTCCGTCGCAAGAAGTCTCCAATTTAAAATGTAAATTGCGCCGGATATTTGGTGTATCGCGTCGCGCAACGCGCGCTTGCGAAATGGCCGCGAAATTAAAACGTAATTTAATTCCCTCTTCGCCCTGCCTACAATCCGTCCTCCTCTCGTCTATTCTCTCCTCCTGACTCTCTTTCTCACTCCTTTCTCTTTTTTTCTCTCGCTCATGAGTTCTTTACTCGCACTCGCCTTGATTCCGTCTTCTCTCTTGAAAAAAGACAGAAAGACATCATCTCCTTCTCTCCCTTTTTTGTAAGTGAATTTTGGAACGCAGATATCGTTTCTGCGGCGCGAAAAAGCCACTTCTGTTATTCGAGAGACTTCTTGCTTTCGGAAAACGTTAAGAAATCCGAATGCGGGAGTAAAATTGTCGTTTGCTTCGCTCGAAAGAAAGGAAGGGCATTCTGTGATATACGTTCAATCGTATTCTTCCTTACTGAAAAGAAAAGAAAAGCTCGCGTTAAGAAATTTTCGTTGACGTTTTCGCCGTGTAAATCGACGTGAATAAAACGAGAAAACTGACGGATACGCGCTTAAGAAGATCCTCCGATGCAATTAGTAATACAAAGTGCACAAAGGCGATAGTCAGCAATACTGGCTCTGGCGAAACACCGGCAGCGACCTGTTTTATAATCTCGCGGTATCCACTTTACCTCCTCCGCATCCCGCTGCCGCTCTTCTCTTTTTCAAGAGTTGCGATACGAAGGAGCGAAAAGGGGAGAGTTCGCCATCCCCTTCGTCTTTTTTACCTCGGCCGTGCGTTCGCAACGGACGCAACGTGCACTCCTGGCGAGAGCACTCGCGGATAGCCATCACCATAGCGACCGCTTAATTGGAGAAGGATTTCCGTAATAAAATCGTCGAGTGCCCCACGCTGCGGCGTGGAACAAATTCGCATAACTTCCCGCCGAGGAGGAGCGCGACGAATGTCAAAGATCAGGAAGGCAAGAAAGGGCGCGAAGACAACAGGCCCACCCACGTTCCTTGTTTCCTCTCGTCTGGACTCGATTAACGCGTGAAACGGATCGAGCTTTTTTGTGTTTGGGTTAAAGTAATCGGGATCGAGATACAGGGTGAGTTTTATGCCGATACAGACTAGAAGGAGTTGAATAGAATAAAATGGAAGATTGTTCCGTTAGATGTTCGTGCGTTAATTCGTAGACACATCGTACTCTAGTAATTTAGATTAGTAGCGTTATATATCTATTCACATTAATTCACTTTTTAACACTAATTATTTGAAATAATCTATTTAATTTTTTTATTTAAAACTATAATATTTAAAAAACAATTATATTTTATTATGTTTATTAACTATTATAATAATTTTAATGTAAACTTTTAAATATTAACATATTAATGTTAATGAGACATATTTTATGTAGATTAATAATGATAAGTAAAAAGTAAGTAAATATGTTATAGATTTATTTACGACTGAAGACTTAAAGTCATTACGTAAGCTTTAAGTCTTGAGTCGTAAGAAATTGATCAATTATAGTTGATTATTCTTCTCACATTTGACTGTATAAATTGGTACTATTTAAGCCTTGAAGCTTAAGTAATGGCTTATTGTAGAAAGCCCATTAGAGATAGAAACATAAATCTTAATCTTTATGTCGAGAAATATGCAATATTTCATATCAGTTAGTGTTGAATCGATTTTTTTGTTGATCGACTAAGAAATAAATTTTATCATACATGCAGTCGGTCTCATCGTCGAGATGTAACACGAGTATCCGGAAATGCCACACTTGTCTCTTCTAAATCCGACTCATATTGCGTCATCGTATCCCTTAATTCGCGACCAAATAAAATGCGCAAGAGGAGCGATAAATTCCCATAATCGCCCTTTACATGGACTTCACGTGGACATTCCGCAGAGATATCAGACCATATCGCTCCCCGACCGCAAAGGCACCGTGACGCAAATAACGTCCTAAAACGCGCTGTAAAACCTTGCGTACAATGCTCATATCCGAGGGGGGGGGTCACTTGACATCGCAAAAAACGCCGTAAAATCGCCATCGAGGTCGGCTTAATGTCGCGGGAGTCCGAGAGCTCTCGTACATGAGAGGAACATGAGAGAGGAACGGGGAAAGAAGGGAGAAAAGGGGGAAACACGCGGGTTCCCTACGCCCGTCGCGCCGACTGCACGAGTCGCATAAACGTGCCCCCGAGAACATAACTCATTGCGGTAAACGGGCGCCGCGGCACGCCGCGTCAAATTAACGCCGCGCCTCGAGAGCGAGCCTTATACGTTACGGAGAGAAACCGGCCGGTGTGCCTAAACCACTCGCATCTCTGTCTGTATTAAGTTAACATCGCCGCACGAAGGAAAATTACGACCGCTGCAAAATTTAGTGCCATTCGTGCATTAATTAATCGCTCCATTAGTTGCCCCGTAGTTATAGTTTTGCTGGGCTTCTGCAGGTATTAAATTCAGACGAACTTGGACTAGAGTATCAAACTTCCGTGTGTGATACTTGTACGCATGCGGTCAGTGGAAGAAGAATCAATATAGTGTCAAGTATCGTCAATAGAATCAGTCGTAGAGCTTTCAGAATTTCAAAAATAAGCTTTCAGAAATAAGCTATCTGATTTCAATTCTTTCACATGTAAATTAGCCGTGTTTAATTTCTTTTGTTCATAAATATATAAATTCATTTATTCTATTCATTTATACACTATTTTTATGCTAAAGTTTTATTCGCAATTTTTTTATTACACAAAAAAGATAGATTTGAAAATTCAGTATAATATTGTTTTACATTAATATTAAGAAACTTATATTAAAACTATTATAGTAATCAATAAACGTAATAATACAATTAATTTTTTCAAATAATGTTAAGTAAAATAAAAATTAAATGATTATTCCACTGAATGGAATGGAGAGAAAAAAATGGTTGCAATTACCATAATTTAACTATAATTTATAGTCATTTTTTGGGACAATTATATATTTATAATTTTTTGAATCAATATACAAACATCAAGATACAAACATAGTCAATTATGCAATAATAGTCACACGCATTGCTTGAAAATTTTTAGTTTCTTAAACATATTTTTTAGTTATTACCATATAAAATAGTAAGTGAATTTAAGAAAACAGTTATTCACTATAATTACAATTACATTTATGAATAAAAATGTTTATTTTATTTAAATACCATTTAAATCGTGATATTCTACTATTTTAATATTTGAAATTATCATAATTTATAGTAAAATTTTTTCATGTTTGAGAGAACTACATATATAGTCATTATTATTATATTACAGCAGTAATAATCATAAAAATGGTGCTTCATAATTATTTTACTATGCAATTATGATCACCAAATATTTTTCTCTCAGTGCAAATAGTAAATGTTAAGCTAGAAAAAATTCTGTACGTAATTAGAATTGTAACAGAAAATACATTACAGAGCATTATAATTGACTGTTGATCTTTCCCATAAGTTTGTCGAGCGCAGCAAAGCTATCGTTCCTTCCATCATGTTTGTTCACGGGGTTGTTGAAGGAACGATCAATGTAATGAAGTGCGTTATAGAGAAACGTATCCGCGGCTATAAAGGTATATTTTATTAACGCTATTCTTGCAGCCGTTATAAAAGTGTTACAATCTCACGAGGGTGTAATTATATTTCATTATTCTGACGCGAGCACGCGGCCCTATTTCTTTCGTTAGAGATCTAGCAGAGTATTAATCATCCTAACTTAGCTTTTTTACGCTTTATATAGCATCGACCGATAAATGATCATCTCAAATCGCTTTTTAACCGGATCTCTCTCGCTTCTTATTATCTTAAATGGATTGTTTAAAAGATAATTGTTGCGCGTAATCGCCTCTGAGTAATAGTCCCATTTTCAATTATCTTCATTCCATTGCCAATTACACTCGTGAAGTTACTCGGGTACGGTTTCCCAGCGTATTATAAAGAATCGTTAAATGAGATATTATTGTAATTTTGTTTCTAAATTTTATAAATACAACTTTTTTCACGTCGAGAGATTCGTATCAAGTTTTAACTATAATACTCTCGCTTCTTTAAAAATATTTGAAAATATGCAAATGGACAAATTAGAATTTTCTGGTTAAATCTAATAGAATTCTAATTGAAATAAAAATAGAATTCTAATTGCCACAATCAGAATCTTCTGGTTTGTCCATTTTCAATCAGACATTTTTCCCAGTGTGTGTATAATGTATAGCAAAATATAAAATACCGTAAATGTTTCTCCTTTAAAACTTTCGAATAGTTATCTATTTTACTTTCTTTCCACTTATTGTTCTATAGCTGTACAAATAGAACGATCTTGCATCGTGTCAAATATCGCTTCGATCATTGTGAATTGAAAAAACGGTCAATTGGGTTATCAATGTTTTGTATTGAAAATACGAAGCGACGGTTCATCAAGTGTGTACCAATTTGCACAATTTTGCACGGAGAGAAATTGCGCATTTTGCGGCACGTATTAATTAATAGGTAGCGTCGTTTTTTTTCTTTTCGATATAACATGGAATGAGTCAATCGAAGATAGCCGACGTCCGGGGAGTAAAAAAGGGGAGATACGAAGGAGCACTGATTCTGATTTGGCGACCGATCGTGCGCAATTTCACCCATGTCTGAAATTAATTAACTAACCGCGATAATTAATGGCGACATTTCTTCGTACGTAACGCGCCGTAATGCGGAGAGGTTTTTTTATTTATCGCGTGGTTGACGTTTCGCACGCACGCATGCTCGTACGTATGTATATGTACATGTAGGATATATATCGGCGTCGAAACGAAGGGGAAACGGAAAACGTTTTGCGCGCGATAATCCGGGTAGACATCTGCAGGGGAGATGCAAATACTTCTGGCAGGGATCGATTGAAATTACTGGTTCAAAAAACAAAGGCTGGTGATATAATTGTTTTATCTGATAGATTAATTTTAGCGTTTCCAAAAGAATGATATCGCCAACAGAATTGTGTTGCGAAATTATTTAAAAGTATATAAAAATTATCCGTGCATTTAAAGTTTAAAGGAATATTTAATTACTAAATACATTAATCTAGAAATCCTCAAGTGAAAGATTAAATATCATCCGTTTTTGGTCCGCCATATTTTTCAGGACTTGCTTAAGATAAAATAAGATATATACATCTCTCATTTTTTATCTTAAGCAGATTCTGAAAAATATGGTGGTTCAAACTGTTATTTAAGAATCTTTACATTAATCGATGTGGTATTCGAATATCTTTTCCAAGATAACTTTTATTCACTTGAAATAAATTTGAACCGAGTTTAAAATACACCGATACGAATTCTTCTATCTAAATATTACACATCTTCACGTATGCAAACAGAGTACATCGATTCAACTTCTATTTAGTATTGGTTAATTATACTCAGATACAAACCACGAATTTTTCAATTTGCGCAAAATAACACAGACAACGTCAATACATCACATTCGCAAATACGTTCCATGTTTTACAGAACTACCTTCACAAATTCATTAAAAAAAAAAAAAAAATAGACCGCTCGCGTATTTGACTTAATCGGAGTTACAAACATTTTTCCACGATATATTATACATATATTCGCCCTTTCGAAGCGCGGACAAGTTGGCCGACGATTATCTATACACGTGAAAGCGCAATATCGAAATGGGGCGAGAGAAACTAGAAATGTACGACGAAGGAGAATCAGCTCACGCGACAATCTGCGGGAATTCCACACGCGGGACAATCTGCTCACGGATGACCGATCGTGTCGAAACGCGTAACCGGAATCGACCGACGCGGAAGACTCTTCGTCGACTCGATCGATCGTTCAAAAGTGGCGTGTCATTTTTTTCGCAGGAATATTTGCATCTCTCCTGCAGACGATTATTTTCTAGTGGCTAGTTTTGCATTTTGCATTCGCACGGCGCGCGACAGCTGTAGCATAACTAATTAACTTGATTTACGTTTTCTAATCGCAGTTATCGTTGTTGAACTGACACAATTCACCGTTCCTTTTTTTCCTGCGATTTCCAATTGCGGACAGTATTGCGTTAACTAGCGTATAGCGATTAGCTACGGTTCGCTGCGAGTCAATTATTTAATTAATTCGAATCGAAAATGGATCAAATATTTCAAACTGGCATTTACATTTAATTAGCGCTCTAATTTTCGCAGTTTATTTGCTCTTTGAAAACAAACATCAAAATATAAATACCTCGGCTTTGTAATATTAATTTACTATCAATATCATTTTTTATTTCCGGCTGAAAGAAAACAGAATGATACATATTTCGAAATCAAATTTAATTAATATTGTCAATTAAATTATGTTCATAGAATATCAAATTAATATTTTTCTGTATAATCTATTAATTTATTCGTTATATTAGTTCTTTGTAAATTTTATGAAATGAACTTGAAAGAACAGAAAGCATTGCACAATATTTGTAAGTAGAAGCTGCATCATTTAAATCTGTGAAGTTAACACGACATTTTATTGATATAAAGAAAATAATGACATGAGTCTCAGTAACATTTTTCAGTTCTTTGTACAAATAAAAAAAGATTCCGCATCTTTCATACTAAAAAAACCTAAATTCCGGTTGCTATTTTTTCAATTTTAATTTTTTAAATTCTAAAATATGCGTAACTTCCTTTTATTTTTATACGGAACTGTAGAACTATGAAAAGTGTCACTGGAACTGTCATTCTTTTTTTATGTTAATAAAATGTGCTAACTTCACAGATCCATATCACTTCGGGAATTAATCCAGAATTAACGAAACTGACAAGCTTTGGAGGATAGGTCAGGTTAATCCAATAATTATCGTCGCGTTTAAGTACATTAAAAATTGTACAGTTTATTAGAGAGAGAGAGTGAGCCGTTCAAAGCGCGTATTACATGTCTCGTGTCTGCGAGATAACTCCTCAACTTTTTTGTTTCCCAACCGGTCGCGCGTGTCTTTCTAGCAATTTCCTTGTATCCAAAGTTAGTATTATTTCGCGTATATATTTATTGTCCGTCGCTGTTATGCTTAAGTTTTAAAATTTCTGTTACGTCCGCTGATAGCAATCGTTTAAATGATGCATCGCAAATTACAAATTAATTAGAGTGCAGATTAAAGGTACATTACATTTTGGTTAAACTCTGCTTTAAATGCGCGACTAATATAAAGAAAGCTCGAGATAGTCATAAGAAATTAAAACTCAAATGCGGAAATTCAGCTACAGAGTGAAAAGAAGCTCGGAGCTCGCTGATAACGAAAAAAACCGCAGATTCCGAGCGTCTAAAGGCGCCTTCCATTTATCGCACCTCTCCTGCCCGAGCCTGTGTGTGTCAGGCACCGTGTCTCTCCGAAAATAAACAAGGGTGCTCCTTCGCGATCGTCGATCCAATTAAATCCGATTACATTTTTCGCCGCGGCGTGGCCCTCCTCCTACCCCGCGAGAATCCAGACCGCGGGACGCGCGTGCGGGGCGCGCGAATACCGGTGGCGTCCCTTATCGATTCGAAACGATTTTGGAGGGTGGTTTTACCCTCCGACGTTTTTGATTTCGGCTACGCGGCCTCCGTGATACCGGGGCAACGCTTCGCCGCTTCGAATTAAGGGGTGAGTCTCGAGAGGCCTAACCCCGGGATCGTTCCGAAGAGAGACAGAACGCTGGGTGCGCGAGGTGAAGAAGGGGGGAAGGAGAGACCGGAGGGGACGAATAGACAAGAAGGGATGCGGAATCGAGCGAGTCTCTTTTCGATGTTTATTTTTTACTTCTCGAAAGAGCCATACGCGCGCCGGATGCGCACCCCACGGTCCCCGATCCCGAAATTCAATAAATATGGCCCCGTTGAATAACGGGCGTTAGATACGCCTGGCGTTCCTGGAGAGACTCATAATATGAGATTATTGCCGTAGCCTTGAAATCCGCGACGAATCGAGAGGAGCAACGTTTGCAGAATGAGCAAAAAGAAAACGCGAATTGACGTATCTGCGCTAACAAGAGCTGAAACGCGGGCTTTGCGATACAAAGAGAAACCCTGTAACGGAATATTTATCGAATTCGCCATACAGATAATGGAATTGTAAAGGTTCAGTGGCTTCATTTAAAGCCAGCCGTGTTCTGCTCAAAGAGATTTCGTATTGAGTTGAGCATTCAAAAGTTGTGGAAAAAAATGTAATATCCAATTAAATCTTCTCCTGGAAAAAACTGACTACGAATTTGATTAAAGAATTCGTGCGATCGTAAAGCGTGATGATATCTCTAAGTTAGGCTAATATCTTATGTGTCATACGGCAAACTTTTTAAGCGTGCTGATTGGCTGGGACAGGGCAATCCGAGAACCTCTCTGTTCTGCATCCAATCAACAGGCTTGAAAAACCTTGTCATACGACACATAAAATATCAGCCTTACTTTGTATCTCAACGGCACGGAATATTGCAAACTTTGAAGCATCACTACAGATTATGTTCCGAAACACAATAGGTGTAATAAGCTTCAAGACAGCCGAGTAAAAAAATTAGTTACCATGATATTGCAATCATAAAGTCATAGATACCAGTTTAATATTCATGGCAATCTCTCCTCGCTGTATAGTCAAAAGTAATATGTTGCCCGCAAGTTGCAACGGATTAGCCAGCTTCACATACACACACAGAGCTATTTCTGCATCTCCGTCCATTTAATTTTGCAATCGTAAACATGATACTCATATTTAGTCTATTACAAACATGGCGATTCCAATAGAGATATTTGATCAGCTAATGTTGTTCTAGCTCTGAACTTTCTAATATCATGCTTGATATTGAATCGAAATATATTGAACTTTATATAAAAGGGAACTTTATATAAAATAATTTCTCAATTGAGCCATACAACATATCTATTGATATTTTTTATATATTATATGCATATTGCATTTGTATTATAAACATATAAATGTGATTAATTCAAATTTTTGTGTAATTAATCGATGCAATTTGAATTAAATATCGTTTTTTTTTCTAAATTTAACAAGATTTCCAATTAATTTAAACAAAGAAATATTTTTTAAAGTTTCTCACAGAGTGATATCATGATACCCGATAAATTTTGATAAAACGGTATTTCAAGAAACAATATTCTATGGAACAAATAAAAATACAAGAGAGAGCGAGAGAAAGAGAGAAAAAGAGAAAGATTACCGTTATATTTACATTCATCATATCATACTTTATCTAATATATACAGTAGTATAATATATTGGATACTATTACATTAATGTACTGCGTGCCCTAATTCCTATACAATGGTATTACGATCAATTCATTCACGCAATCACACAACAGAATGGACATTGGTGTACCTATCAATCATTTGCAGAATCTCGTAGCATCCGCTTTCATCGCAGAACTCGTATGTACATATCTCCGATCACGTAATTCTGCTTGGCTTTGAATCTCTCTCTCTCTCTCTCTCTCTCCCGGCGATAATAATACGCATAATTATCAAAATCCATATAACTTAACTCAAAACTCCTCGAAAATGCATCCGCTTGCAACCACACAAATTCGCATTTCGTCTCGGGATTAAATTGCTGTTATACATCACGTGATTTGAATAATCGTTAGTATCCAAGTGTCCCTAACTTCGATTGAGGCTTATTACTCAACAACAGACTAACCGATACATTTTAGTAAAACGATTTATCGGCTAAACTGTTGAACTGGAAGTACCTCAGTTTCTTTATTTAATAGAAGGAAAATCATGTTGTGGAAATAGTTTGTGTATAAAGATATATATATATATATATATAAAACACCCTGTATATACTTTGAATTAGTTTTCAATTTATATAACCAAAATTCAAATTAAAGTAATATTTTGAGCTGATAAGATATCTAATAAAAATAAAATGTTGCACGAAAAGAATGATTTTGCGTAGAAGTATTTAAATATTTAGCTAAATACAGATCTGAAAATAATTTTGTTGGATTATCAAAATAATTATGTAGGAATCTCAAACATGATAAACAATGCTGTAAAGTTTTGACATTCTATAGCAATCAATTTAAATGTTCTACGTAATTATTTTGATCAACAAAATTGTTTTTAGATCTGTATCTAGTTAACTTGTTAGACACTTCAACAAAACCGTTCTTTCCATATTACGTTCAATGATGTTATTCAATTATTCCAATTTTTAATTTAGGACATTACATATTCTATCCGTGTAGATTAAATATGTTCCAAGAGTAACACATTGCAGTATGTTGATGTACAAATGCATTAAAAAAGTACATATAAAAGAAATAAAAAGTAACGAACATAGTAATATTTCAGACCAAATATTGCAAGGACTGCATCCATTAGATTTTATCTATAACATATGCAGCCAATTCAGAGATGCTAATTTTTAGATCATTCAATCATTGCTGCCTAAATTGAACAACGCATTCGACATGCGTTGAATTTATTATCATAAAATCGTAATTGGGTAATTGAATTTGTATCGAAACGAACCTTTGCACTCGTTGGCATCTCTGGCGGTGGCCCTAGCCCACGGTCGATCGAAGTGGAAGGGCCGGCACCGCTCGCAGTCTCTGCCAGCGGTGTTGTGCCTGCACTCGCAGACGACCTCGCCGTCCTTGCCGGGGATGCAGCGCGCCGCGTGTCCGTTGCACTTGCACCTGCCGCCCACGGCGAAGTCCGAGACCGCGTAGTGATGGGCCATGGTGGCTGTAGCCGGGCCCAAGCCGTTCATCGCCACGCTGGCGAGCGTGGTCGTGGTCGAGGAGATGGTGACCGGCACGAAGCCCATGTCTCGGACCGCGGCATCGATCGCGTCGTTCGATTGCATCTCTTGGGGCGCGATCACCTGATGGACCGACGGTAATGCTGTTACCAGCGGATCCTGCGCGTGCAGGATCGCGTTCTTCTGATTCTTCAGCCGCTCCTCGCGCTCGCGTTCTCGCTTCGTCAGCTCTTCCACCCCGATCGCCGCCACGTGATGCTCCTCGCCGTTGTGCGGTACCTGGTCCGGACTCGGCTGCTGCGGCATATGCAGCCGGTTGAATACCACTCGAATATCCGTGGCGGTCACCCAATCCTGCAATACCGGTGAGTTGTCGAAGTCGGCGGCGGATGGTCGACCTTCCAGAGTGCTAAAGGCGATCCTGCCGACTGGACCGAGACCATCTCCGCCGGTGTAACGATGGCTGTCGGTACACCGCGCCTCTTGCTCGTTCGCTTTGGTGATAGTCGCGCGATTGGGCCTGCCATAAACCCGGCGACATTGCGATGAATAAAACTGAAACGGTTGCCAGGTCTTGCCGTAATCCATGGACTTGTAGATCGCGATGGAGTCCGGCTTGGCGGCGCGTGGGCAGAACTGCAGACTGACGTACGTTAACTCGTATTTCTTGCCGAGCGAGAGGGTCAGAGTGACGTTGTCGGGAGGCGCCGAGAAGCTCTGTGAACTGACGAGCGGCTCGCTGCGCCAGCAGGTGACGTTGTTCGGGTTGTTAAGGTCGGTCAGATAACTGGCAGGGAAGCGTCGCCGGGGCGTGCTATCGTCGCACACGTGACAGTGACCGATGCCGGTGGTGCCGCCGGGCTCGTCGGTGACATCGCAGTAGCGGGTGGGCCCACCGGTGCCACACGTGGACGATGCTTCGACGGTTGCGCCGAAAGCCGCATTCACGAAATCGGGTATGCACCGGCGTGGCCGATCCTCGTCGTAACACGGATCGCTGGGGTTCTGCTGGCTGGAGAACATCTTGGTGTAGATCTCGCCGTGGACCTGCTGCAGGAGCAGCAGCTGGCCGAACAGGACCGTCGCGAGGACGATCCATGGCCGGAAGGATCGGCGTGAGCTTCGTTTTTCCGTCATGCTGCACGCCGTTGGCAAACGCCGCTCCATATTCTTCGTTCTGTTGCGCTTCTCTACGGAGGTGCGCTACGATATGTCGTTGACGATTTAACGATTTAACGACCACGAGAAGATTTTCACGTCTCCTCGTCTTCCCTCCTACCTTTACTTTCCCCTCTACAGAAAAGGGGATTGAGATGCGATCGGTTCTAGATCCAGCTCCGCGTCATGTTGAAATCAGAGCACGTTTAATTTCTGTCGTTCGTATCTCTGAATCCGTCTCTGTCATTCACGACGGCTCACATTATATTGGCACTGGCCAAGACTTGGAACGCGACACGATGATGAATTTAACTATGCGCTTAGTCTCGCGAAAAAGATAAACTCACTGTTCACACTGAAACTAGACTGCTGTCCAAGGAGCCTGACTCATCACTCCAAAAGTTTTTTTTTTTCCTCACTCAAACAGACCCACGAATTTTTCACCCTACGATCGTCGAAAACGCGTCTCGACCCGAACAACGAAATGAATTAACGGACGAATTCCGTGGCGCGAAAAGCGAAGCAGGAATTCGGTTGCGATCGGACACCGGCGAAACCGGCGATAAAACAACCCTCCCTCGACAGCGGCTCGCCGCTAACTGAAACGCCGTCCTCGCACGATGCGCATCCGAACTGCCGCGAGTCCCTCTCCGGTGGCGGGCCCTCTGCACCCCGCAGTCCCCGATGCGTGCTACTCCCCCCCTTGACCCCCTCCTTTCATCTCTGTTCGACCAACGACTCGTCACTCTCGCTCGCACGCTTGCGAGAGATCGCGCGGGCCAATCGGACGAGACATTGGCCTCCCCGCTCACTCAAGACTGGTCCATGGATCGTGGATCCAGCGCGAAGGGATGTTGCGCGTGCTACCATGGACCAAAAAACGGCGGACTGACTCCGAGGGTGCTTCCCTCGAGGGATAGGATGGGACAGGCGCGTGATTTTTCTTGCTTCCTTTATTTCGCTCGCGTTTCGGCGGCTTCAAACGTTAACCTGTTGGCTCGTTTGGGTTTGGGATTTCGTTGCTTTTCGATTGCACGAGGTTCTAATTGAGAACGAAGACGGCTGCGAACTGGTTAATGAACACTATCTTTTTTTTGAAAAGACAATTTTTGAATAGTATGCTAATAACGAAAGAAGATTTTTTCTTACTCTCTAATCTAATCTTTGTTATCTAACTCTAGAGAGTGAAATTATCTCACTCTTAGAAATTGACAATTGAGCCATTCTTTTTCAATACTGGCTTATCACTCTTTGTCATTCTTTAGAATTAGATTCCATTCCAAAGATTTTAGAGAGTACATTCTTATAAAAAAATGGCTTATTTATCTAGTGCATTTTTTTAATAATTTATCCTTTACACTTGTATGGAAAGTCTTCAAGTATTTTTCTATGATTAGGATTTATATAGTATATGACATAATGTTATATAACGTTAATCTTCTACGTCTTTGTTAGTGTACAATGTATATTCGCATTAGTTTGTCTACTTGCTACTGCATAGTGCATGTACATTAGTTTGTCTCCACCTATGTTCCGCTACCGTCGCTTCTATATACTCAAGCATAATATTGCTCGATGTAATCCATTTCCATTTACACCGCAACCTACTGCTGAATACTGTCTCCATTGATTAATTTGAGTAATGTCTTGATTAACCGAATCTAGTTAACAAGAACCGTCTTGTATTTCTAAATTACAATCCACATTGTAAAATATAAAGTGCTGAAACATCAAAATTTGTTACTTTGCTATGATTATATCGTCACACAACATCAATATATAATATCATAAAGATGCAAATAGGCTACGACAACTATTGAATAATTAATGTAAATGACCAATTGAATAATAAGCAGATACATATTTAATTGGAAATATATGCTATATTCCGAATATCAAAATACATTCGATGAACAGCAGTGATTTCTCCAAGAAAGATGATTCGATTTTTTTTTCTGTTGTGATCCTTATTGTTAAGACGATAGCACACCAAATTTTTAAGCATAGCACAGCTAGTATAAGACTATCTGGATCAATGTGCATGTTATGTAAATCAATATGACACTTCATGCTCATTGGTCCAGGCAGTCTTATGCTATGCTATGTTATGTTATGCTTATGCAGTTTGTGTGCTATAGCCTAAGCTTGTAACACAATATTTTGATATTTAGAATTACAAAGAAAAATGACCGAAAAAACCAGAAATTTTGAATAAATAATTTGATAAAAAGCAATCAAAAGATAATTTAGATTTCTTCTATTTAACAACTAACAAATAGGGTTACTATACATATAATTATAGCGCACAAATAACAGCGGCGATTCCAAATAACCTTATTTCAACCTTCGTAAGTTATTTAATAAAAAGCTGTTTTTTTCCTTGGTCCTTAAAAGTTTTTTACTGGGATATATTTTTCGGAGCATTTGACAGCTTTGACGCTGTACTATTGTCCTAGAATTCCGTTTTTGCATTCATCCAAAAGATTTCTTTGAAAAAATAGCTAATAAAAGTCATTTAGACGATTTTATATTGTACTCCGATTTTAAAAGTTAAGTAAATGTTTTATATTGTTATTAGGTTATTATCACAAATAATACTTTATTAGAATAATTGACGCTGCTTTGTTATATATTTGTTATAATTGTACATATTCTAAAATATAAATTAATGAATCATCTTTTATTGAATTATCTCTAACTAAAAAAATGTTTAAATAGATATTACTATATATTAGGGCATTGCTCAATTAAAATTTAGAATACAATTAGAATATTATTACAACCAATATACATAACAAATCAATTTCAATGCTAATAAAATATTATCTGTGTTAACAATAATATGGGTCATTGCTTATCTAGCTTTTAAAATTGGATTAAAATATAAAATATCTGTCATTCAAGTAATTATAATTACAAAATTCTCTTTTTACAATCGCTCGTAACCTGACATTAAATTATTGACGTCTTAACATGTCTTGGATAAGAAGGTATTATCTCATCTCTCGATTATACGATCACCGTCCTGTTCAAGAAATACGTTATGGAACATATATATCTCATATAAAAGTTACTAATCAAGGTAGATGCAAACGGCATCGATGAATTAACAATCGAATGTTGTTCATCAATGGGATATGTTCATTCAAAGAATCGACCGCCTCGAGCAGATCGTAAAGAATCGCTCGCTTCTCTGCCTTTCTGCTGCAAGAGAAAGATCTTCGAGGAATTTATCAGCAGATTATTTCACGGCGATCCCCGCGGGCGAGAGGGCACCTCTTCCGTCAATTTCGTCGAGAGAGGACCCGGTCCGCCTGCGTGCAGAGCTTATAGAGCGAGTTTTCTGCCGCTCGATTGGTCGGCGCCGTCGAATTGGCGGTCGAGGAAGGAAAAAAGGAAAAAAAGCATCAGACGAGAGGATCAGTGGGAGAGAGAGAAAGGAAGGAAGAGGGAGACCGACGAGGAGGGAGGGAGTGAATGGAGAGAGGAGAGCAACGTCTGTTGCCGTCACGCGAACTCCTGTTGGACCGCAACGTGGAAAGGCCTCGTTGGCTCGTCCGACTTGACAGCTCGAAATCTGGTATCAGATACGATAAATATAGGTCCTGGGGAATTAAGTCAGAGCCGCGGATCTCTCCGCAGCGAACGTGAATCCGGTTGATCTAAAGTATTCGTTGTGTGGTTTTTTCTCCCTGTAAATCACGCAGTTTCGGAGCCTCTTTTTTATTAACGATGATTTTAGCGTTGGTAGAGTGCCGTGCCTTCAGCACCTTCGCGACTGCTCGTATATTTTTAGAAGTAGTATAATCTCGCCTTATTAGAAAATTGTTTGTCCTAGAATCAGGCGACGTTGATTATTATGTATCTGCTTATTAATTATGCTGCATCTATGCAGTCCGATAATTTTATACGTACGTTGTACAAGCATTATTTTAAATAGCACATTCGTCCATGACGTGGAGCGTTATAAAAAGATACATGTTCATACATAAGAAATAGTATTGAATTTATATAATTTCAATTACATAATTCTCCAACAATAATTAAATTTCTATAATTCCAATTATTACCATAAATTTACCTCAATGAAACCTTAATTTACAAAATTTGATTTGCAGAGAATCGTACGTTCAATTATTTTTTAATGCAAAACTGGACTGGAAAAAGATTGCCTAATTCACTTTCAACGAGAAATAAGTCTGGTTTGAATCTGTAAAAGTATTAAATATAAACCTATGCGATTTTGAAGTGTCGGGTCAAAAGTGCCGACACAAACGCAATAGCGCGACACATACTCGCGCGAGATGAAAGGTGCGTGAAAACGAAGAGCCGTTTAAAGGCGCCCTGCAGTCTAACAGAAGGCGTTTACGCCAAAAGACCGTCCTCCAGCAGGCAAAATATCCAAACGCTCCGTACCAGAAGCAGGCGCACAAGAAACATAATTATGGCATTTGGGCACAGGTGGTGGCTGGAATGCTTTTCACAGAGCGCTACCTCGTCGCGTTAAAACGCGCTCTTCTTTCGGCGGCCTTTCGCCTTTGCATTCAACGTCAAAAATCGGGGGAGGGGGAGGGGGGGAGAAAGGTTATTTAGGATGTACACGAGAGCATCCTCGCACGCAAAGGAATATCTCGCGACTGAAATAATAACGCTTAATAATATGACATTCGAAAGGAGAATCTCATTCGCATTTTCGATCACAATGCTCGACAATTTCTTCTCGAGACACATTGTCATTTATGATCGTAAAGGAAGATATCGTGATCGAAATATCACGCAAACGCGACATACTTGCACTGATAAAAAAATGTATTAAATTTTAATAAATAATCGTTTAAATAATAATATAACAGTTATTTACGGAAAATAAATATTTACTAAATAAATAGTAATACTAGTTAAATTAAATTAATGGTTCTTGAATCAAATAAGTATATGTTTACATTTAGTAAATATTCAACTGGCACTATTCAAATAAATATTTATTAAAATTTAATATATTTTTTTCTCATTGTAGTATCTTGTAAGCGTAAAAGCGATATTTCTGTTGCGCGAACTACGCATTTTCTTCGATATGTATATATGGATAGTGGAAACTAGACTAAATCGAGTAGCAGACATTCATGTGGAGATATTAATAATTTTTTAATTGGAAACCCGGTTTCGACTCGACTCGCGCTTCACGAGCACTCGTATACATTCTTATTACGCTACGCTGAAATGCGGAAGAATACTAAGAAACACGAGAAGCGTTATTTACGTTTGTACTTCTACAATATTTATTGCAACTATAGCACTGTGTGTGAAGACACACGATGTGGTACAAAGTTACGCGTATGGATTATAGTTTTTACAGCTGATTTTGCACCAGTCATCGTACAAATCACATGCTATAAATGTGTGTGTAAAATTCCATGCAATATTTTTCGCTCTAATCGCCCGTGTCGTTGAATAATACATGTAAATTATAAGTATATATAGGTTGCCGATCTTAAGAAAATGTTATTATTAACGTTATATTTTTTATAAAAACGACTGTTTTTGGGTCGCAATACGATCTCTCGATTAATTATTCATTTAGCTCGACTAATGGACAAACGGATTTTTGCAAAGTCGGAGATTACTATTAACATTAACTATTCATTACTCGCAATGAAATGAACTCATCAATCCTCAGAGTATATATTACTATATAGGGTGATTTCGAATATTTTCTACTCTAATTTTGACAAATTTTTTAGCGATTTTGAAACCTACTTTTTACTTGATTAATAATTGCGGTCAAAGCAGATCTTAATACAGATAGTAATACTAAATGCAATTTTTTACAAATGTATTATTTCAGTTTTATAAACTGCGCGCTGATACTCTCTAAATCTGAATCAGTGGATAGTCACTAATTACCCAGTGGCATACTTGGCACTGATAATCAGTGAAGTTCAACTAAAAAAGAAAGAATATTTGAGCATTATTTGACTAAAATACTGATATTTCATTTCAATCTTCCAATACCATATTCATTGAATTTAACAACTAAAACAAGATTAGTTAGATCACATAATAAAGATTAGCTAGGTTAGGAATCTCACATTTAATTCATTGATTATCAGTGGCATACTTGGCACTGAGATCAGTGATTATCCACTGATTCAGATTTAGAGAGTAAGGTTTGTCGGACTTGAAATGCAATCGCAAACTGAAAAGCTAAAATGAATATCTCAAATTAAATCGATCGTTTATTTAAACTAATAGGTATCCTAAAAATGTGTATATTAGCGAAGTAATATTTTGTTTCTTTTCAGATCGTGAATAATATAATTATTATCATATATTATAATTTTTAATATATAATTATTATTATATATATTATAATTATTCTGTTTTCTATTAAAATTACCAAATTAATGAATATATCAATTTTTCCATTAATAAATTAGCAAATATGATCGAATTTGCGTTCTTCTCGGAATTTCACGGCCGGTTTTTTCGTTACGTCGATAACGTATTGCCTCGATCACGAACTGTATGTCTTCCATCAAAGCTCGGGACGGACGAACGAGAACGACGAGCGAACGGCCGGGCCAAGGAGAAATCCAGCGAACGCACCGCACGGCCACCACCGACGATGGACGGCATCCATT
>NW_017255933.1:1694196-1761203 GCF_001594055.1 Mycetomoellerius zeteki
GCAGCCGTGATGACGTCCGCGGCTGCGGGCTTTTCGGCTTAGGCCTTTCGCCCTCACGTGGATTAAAACTTGAAAACCGTCACTGTCGCCGCCACTGACCGCGATCGCAATGTTCCTCTGTAACGTTCTGCCTATAAGAGAGAAAGAGCGAGATCAGGATACTCTTTCTCTGTGTTCCTTCCGTTTCTACGGATCGACCCTTTCATGCCGTTTCCGTCGCGCGGAAGTTGTGTACCGGTCGACTGTGGATAACGATTGGTCTCTGTTGAATACGCACTGTTATCAGTTTTTTCTATAAGAGAATTCGTGGTATTACGATTGTGAGAGATATAAAAATTACTCTACTTATTCCTCATAATTTATTTTATAAATTGAGAGTTATTCGAAGATTTTCATCTGAATGATAGAGACAAGCAAGAATGACTTAACAATTTCAAGAAACTTTTTAGGATATAAATATAAGAACAAATTTAAGAAATATTTGTCAGTTTTCTAATAAGTGCAATGTTTCATAAAACTTGGAATGATCAATATATATTTTTATTTTTTAATTATTATAAAAAATTTCTTCATATAAAAATTCCTTATGATTTAAAAAATGCATAGTATAATTTATGATGGGTAATAAAAAGTAAGATCACTTCGAAATTTTAATCAAATTTTCGATAATGGAATGTCGGCTTTTCGTCAATAAAATTGTTGAAATATATATAAATGCTATTCGAATAATTAAATAGAAAATGAAAGACAAAGCAGAATATTTCGGGAGTCCTCAATCTCGTGAGAGATATGTGAACAATAGAGTGAATTCGTGAATTCTTCGGACGAGTTCCCACGGGACTAAAAAATTCCGAAGGGCTGAAAGAACGCAGAAGGTGAACGATTCATCTTTCTCGGTTAATTAACGTATGTACATGAATGTTCTTTTTTTTTTTCGAGGAGTCGATCGGTCGCTTTCCTGAAACCGCCTATATAGCCGGGACGACTCATCTTGCGTAATCCTCGGGAACGAGCAAAGTTCGTGCCGACATTCACGATTCTAGGATTAACCCCACGTGAAGTCGAAGAATTTATGACGACCGAACGGGCTACATGCAAATATTCCCCGAACGAGGGCCCCGTCGAATGTCCCTTTTTTAAGTGGAACTAATTTATGCTTGCGGTGTCTTGAAACTATAATAAAAAGATGATACGTTGCAGGAAAACTAAGAGGCATTTTGATTTTTTAAATTAGATTAGTCACCTGACATATTCTAAATCAACTTATTGAATGTTAAGTGACTACTGATAAACGTGCGGATAAACGAAATTCTACCGTAGCAACTAAATCTTTTTTGTAATATTATATATACATACATCTGCTGCTTTTAGCTATAAATACTTTCTTTTAGCAAAAGTTGCCCCCCTCTCTCTCTCTCTCTCTCTCTCTCTCTCTCTCGATATTTTAAAGAAAAACATCAATTTTGAAGTGATGGAAGGTCTATGATACGTAATGCAGTATCTATACGTGAAAGACGATGATACGTCTTTAGTAGACAGTTGACTATCATGTTGACCGACTTAAATATCGCAACTAAAGAATTTACATTTCTTTTGTTCGATAACATGGAAAGGACAAAAGGAGAAAAATATTGGGCGATAAAGAGACGTCCGGCGAATTTGATCAAATAATTTATTAAACGTTCGCCATTTTATAGTAATTTACAATGTTACAAGACAACGACGTGCGCCTACCACGTCGTTTACGGTTTCTGCGCTTGGTCGCGAGATATTTACGTCGGTTGTCTGTGAAAAACACATTGCGGTTCTAAAACGCGGATCCTCGGCGGGACGAGCGTGTGCGACGAGAACAAAAACCCGGTCGAATGCACGCGTGCGAGAACACGTACGGTATGGCCGTAGTGATAACTTTGTTTTCTTTCCTTTCTTTTATGAAAGAGAGAAGCGAAAGTTACCGCTTCCTCTCGCGTGAAATCGCGCTCGTCCGCGCCACGATCCATTCGTGTCGCTTAATTCCCTTTTTTCACTCTACGAAGCTTACAAATTACGTCTAAAAGTAGTATAGTATTTGTACGAAATATACCGTTGAAAGTAACGCGTGACACCTCTCGAGGAAGCACTCGACTGCCGGTGAAACGTTTATTTTGTTTTTCGTGTTACGTGTAGAGAATCATGGTCGCGCGACGATTAAACAGTAGGAATCACTTCCAAAACTTCCAAAGGGACTCCGCTAATGTTTTCTCATACGAGATGGAGACGAGTTACACGCTATGAGTTTAGTTCTCGTCGAATCCGAGAGCGAAAATGCGCGAAGTGTCAAGCTATTTGGATACGAATGCGATGTTCACTTAATTTTTACTCAACATTACTTAAAGAATAAAATACATTGAAAAATATTGATTGATGTTGTAGTCAATCTTTTGTAATTATCATTGCTTTGCTTACCTTTATTTATCTAACATACACAAGAAACTATCAAGAGAAGTGTCATATCAATTGTATTAATAAAATTAAATTAATAGCGCTGTCTGCAAATTATATGCATGTTGTTTATAGATATATGTATAATATAGTGTAATATTGCGACTTATATTAAACATCTGGATATAATAATATAAATTCGCATTCGACGGAAACTTGTCTTTTTATTTAAAAATTGATATAAAGATGTAAAACAATCATGTACGTATATATAAATGTTATCCAAATTTATTTACGTTATTCTAGTTCAAAGTACCTAAACAAAATCTTTATACTTCTCTTAATTTGCGAATTCATTGACCCCCAGCTTTTTGCAATAAAAGATATCGAAGCACTCGCCATTTCCTTATAATCAAAATACTGATTAGAATACTTTTGGAAATGCATGCAGAGTTCAATTTTTCTAGGAAAAACGAAAAAACGCGATATATTCTTCAGCAATACGCTTGACACTATCGCGGTTCTCCACTCGAGAAATGATACTAATTACATCTACACGAGTCGCGTAATTCGTCGCTCAGCTTCAATAATTTTAGATACAGACAGCATAGGAACAATCCTATGGATCGCGAGATATTTCCCTCGCTAATAGAGATACGCACCCGTTTCGAGGATAAAAAGAAAGAAAAACATAGACGGTAAAACAACGAGTTTCCTAGGAATGCTTCCTGGCACTTGTATTATTTTCTTGTTCCCTGTCCTCCACAGAAGTATCACGTATTGCTCTGTACTGTGTAATTTGTATGTATGTTAAGTGATGCGATTGTATGCGGTGTACGAGTCAATGTGTGTGTAAGTGTATGTGTCTTATTTATAATTATTCATTTTCTCTCAATCATATACATATATATTTTTTATTCTAATTACCTAAATATATATATATTTATATATATATATACTTTGTCATATATATATATATTATTTATATATACTTTTATCTCAGCTTTCGTGTAGAAATAATACCTCTTTCTCTTTCTCTCTTTCTTTTTATTGTATTTGTATGCTTCTGTATGTGGCGTTGCCGCTCAGTTTGCCGTTCGCATTTATCCAAACAATCCCTAATCGATAATTTCAAGCGGAAAAATATTTAACGCCAAAGTCTCAGCGTTTCTTAAGGTAGAAGCGGATTTTTTTTTTAAATATAAAGTACATTCATTCGTTTTTTCTCAAAAGCTTGAATGCAAAAACAAATTTGCAACTTGCATTGCTTATCTAACATGTATTATACAAAATTCATGTGCTTGAAAATTCTCAATGAAAGTTAAATGCAGAAAATGATTCCAAAATAAAGTTACATACAATTTTAAAAAGACGAAAAGATGAATAATTAATCGTTATGTAGGAAGCTTAAACAATATACAGAATATCTCGAGCTACGCGATAAACAGAAGAATAGTATTATCGCAAATTTCTTAAATTCACAAAAATAAGTTAATACTTTGGCTTTTTCGCGATAAGAGTTGTGCATAAGAGTAGGAGTAAATTTTTATCATAGGACACAATCTTCCTTTTTCTTATAGTAATGACGATACAAATAGATATAGGTTCTCGAAAATTGATATTTTCGAACGTTTCGACTTCCAGAGTTCGTATAACTAACGTCGAATCACTTGACACTTCTGCCTTCATACTGCGAACCCGTATCCATCATTTATTGGTATAATCAGAGTAGATACTTTACAGTAAGACACTTGGTAAATTAGACTTCTTGTTTATTTCTGCCAACAATTCTCGGCTCAAGAACGCTCTGTAACGATATACAATTACAAGCATGCAATTCCTAGGCGTGCCTCGTTTCTTCAAGGACATAATCCGCCTGCGAGTCTTGCGCGCTTTTTCCGACATAATTAAACATGATAATTGATACAAGTACAATACTGAAAACGAATAAAAGTAGCAGTAGCTACATCGATTGTCTACACGAAAAATTTATCATTTATGTAAACGACATTCTCTCAAATGATAAACTAAAAACTGTGTATGTAGACAGTTTTTTAAAAGAAAAACAATAAAGACATTAGTTTTTCATTTTAATCTTATTGCTTGGCTTGTCATTTAATCAACAACCAGGAAGAGAAAGAGATTATGTTAATTTAATACGTGTTTATTTAGATGTGCAATTTGATAGATTACGTAAAGCATTAATCTATTTATATGTATTTTGAAGAGAATATTTTATACTAAGTTAATATGTAACTAAATATCTTGTAATATTTCCATCAATATTTAAAATTTCGTATTTCGTTCTGTAACTTTAAAATTTGTTACATGTACTATTAATGATTGAAGCAAAAAATCGATTCTCTGAATCGATTAACACAAGTTCCCTTCCTTAAGCTTCACGTTATTCTAAGCCGAGCAATAAGATTATGCAATATAATATTAGTGTATAATGCAATATATAATTTACATTTGCATTTACAGATATATTAGAAATTTTATTTGATATTTCAATGTTTCGTGAAATACTCTTAGAAAATATTAATTAGAAATGTGTATTAGACATATCGATATAAGAGAAAATACAGAGAAATATGTATATGTTTTATAATACAAACAAAAATTATCATAAAAATGCTTATTATAAAATTATTCCTTTCGCTCATAAGCGTGAATAAAATGAGCACACATTTTTTAGTATTAAGCGCTGCTGAACTTATCTTCAAAAATATAAAAGTTATCTAATGATCTCAAAATACATATTCAATGATGTCATGTGCATTAATATATTGCGATATATTAAATACGTTTACATAAATTAAAAAAAATCATGCGATGTAGGAGGATATACAAGTCTCGCAGTTACGAGAACGAGGCACCGCCTACAAGTACAATACAATCGCGCGTCTCCTGTTCCGACAAATAAACCAGAAGGAATCGAGCATCCTCACGGCAAACCGCGTAACACCGCGCAATTCGTCGGGTTGATCGTTCGTAAATAGCGGTCGCGTTCTCGAGATCGGGCAACGATCGCGGTCCACACGCTAGAAAATACGTCAACAATGAGATACTCTTTTTTTTTTTACAATGTTGTTCAATCATAAATGTCAGAAATATTGCGGTTTCAATATTTTGTCGGTATACCAATAGTTTTAAATGATCTCACATACAATTAATTGCTAAATCTTTAACACTAATTTATCTATATCCTTCACTGTAGCATCTTTGCTTGTGTAACGTCAATAATCAATGATTTAATAAATATATATTTTTAATAGATCGCGGGGAAGTCGATTATGTTTCTTTTGTCTGTCTCAAATAATACAAGAATCTACAAAATGTCTTAAGGTTTCATAACATTTTTTTAAAGATGTGTTTGTATTATCTGGACTGACTCTTATTTATTCAAGTAAAATTAGAATCTAACGAAATTGAGCCTAAAAATTAACTGACCTTGTCTTCCTACTAATATTTTATTTCGAAAAACAACTATGTATATAACGCATTCACATTTATAATATTTATAAATAAAAAGATCACTATTTTTCACATAAACACTAAAAAGTAATAAAAATATTAATATTTTTTCCCCTTATTACCGGGGTATGAATTATTAATTATCTCGTAATACATGATCCCTTTACGCCTTAACAGTTAAGAATTAACATGACGAATAAATACAGTTTGACTCAATATGAGTCAAATCATTTGCACGTCACGCTCGTAATCGGCGTACCAAGCGATATGACAACGGCGCGACTGACGACGTACCCGATCTCGTTGAGCGCGCACGGCCGACACTTGTTGCATTTTGATTAAAGTGGATGCAAGGAGGGTGCGGGGCGGGCGGGGAGTGGAGGCAGCGAAAGCCTCGCGCACCACGCGAGCCCTTACAAACGACTAAAAGGTCTCACTGCTCACGCTCTTGATGGAAAAAGTTCGTCGGCTACGTAAAATGAACAGAGGATATGCATTGTGTGTGCAATGTTCCCATGTTAACCGTCGTTAGGTAGGTAAGTTCCTGAAAATTACAACCGCACCGTGCGCGCACGCGGCTCGACGGAGCCGCACCTCTCTCTCTCTCTCTTCCTTTCTTTCTCTCTTTTCGCCTCTTTCTTTCTCTTCTCTTTTTCATTTAGGTATTACACGTATGCGAATACACAATATTTACACAGACGCTCCGTCCGCCTGTTTCATTTCAATGATCTCCACGAGTACACTTCGCTTCGGTGACACTACACAGTCACGCACAAGTGTACAACACTTTCCCCGTTTTCTTTCAATCTCCTGCTCCTTTCTTGATATTTCTCCGGCATGTTTTATTGTTCCGCCTATATCACCTTTTCTCCCTACCTCACCGTACTCGCTACCGTTTTCTTCCCTATAGAAAAAACTATCTCTTCCGCACCCCTTTTCTCTTTTCTCCTCTTTGCGCGTTATAAAGGAATATAAAACTATCTATATAAAAAGATTACGCAAGAATCTGGTGGATTGCCGACGAGCGCCGCGATTCGTACCCCTTGCTGAGTGTTGTCTCTTTGGAATTTTCGTGTTAGACGTTGACGGAGCGTCTATCCCTCTCGGTCCCGATATGTGCACACGGAGATAAGAAGAAGTGCGTTGTGTAAGGACTCAGAGCATTTTTCAGCATTCGATTGGAGCGGCGTTCGTTGAAATCCACGCGTTTGTGTTGTTTTCACGGTGTTTTACGTAAGACTAAGTCGATTCCTTATGAAATACGTCGAGCGCATCTCATCGAGGACTATCCGGATACATTATGAGACGCATTTCGAATCGCAAGGAAAAGATTTTGCACGTGAAAGAATGTTTTGGTATCGCGAAAATTCTCATAAACATGTCATCATCGTTCCTTCTCTCACTCTCTCAACCTTCTTTCTATCGTGTTTTTCGATTTACTCGCTTATCTATAACAATGCTCATCGTTTATCCTCTCTTTTCTTTCGTTTTCCTTTCATGCATACACATACATACAGCCATAAACACGCGCGCGCTCTCTTCTACTCTTCTATTTCCTTACCATACTCTCGCAAAATAACTTAATATCTATATCCAATATATTAGATATTAAATAATAACCATATCAATATATTAATTTTAAATAATATGATTTCCAACAAGGCGCCCGCTACGCTCAACAAATGTAAATAAAATTAACATGATTCGAGGAATTCCCATAGAAATTACTTATTGATGATTTCATGATAAATTTTGGTACGTCGCGATAATATTAATGATCTGTATTAAAAAAAAGTTTCTCATAATTCGTGAATATGTTTTGGTTGTTTTTGGCATTCTACCGCGAGTACTGACTAATCGCTAATATGTGAATTCTTTATGAATCAAAATTATATATATAGTTATAAGCGATAATATACAACTACAATTCTCTCTCATTATAGATCTTAGAGATCGTTATGAATAAAAATAAAAAGATAATCATATATATATATATATATACATATAAATGCATACATATACACACACATATATATATGTATATATATGTATGTATGTAATGTATATATCATATAATAAATCAAAACTGCACGTAGAAGCGCGACTCGCGGTGCGTGACAGGTCGAAACACAAACGTCCCTGGCAATTAAATGTTTGTGCCTCCTGCATTTCTGGAAGGAGTCATTATTGTATTAAAAAACGAGCAAATAAAGATCTCTTTACTAAATATGGATACGGCCTTAGGTAGAAATGGCTTGAATCTTTTCGTCAAACTGGTCATTTATTAAACATATCAGATTTAAACTGTTGTAAAAAATATAATTTTATGTCAGTACTTTATTTGTTTTAAATCGGAATGCAAAATGTTCTACGAGTGACATTCGTTAACAACAGATTTCTGAAAATAATTAGAAGCTTAAAAAAAATCTTGTGTCAAAATGTTTAAGATTTATGAAAGATATTATTAAAAAATGTTTGTCCTGCAAGCATAAATTAAATTCTTCGATACAAATCAAGCCATTTCCAGTTTTGAAAAATTTTGTCTTCGGCACTGTTCGTAAAAATGCATTTTACATTACAATGATTACGTTTACGAAGATGACATATGTGCGCGGGTCGGATTTTGGGGAGAAGTCGCGTCCCCGAAACAGATGCAAACACACTATGGGACAATGGAAGTGTAATGTTGCACACGCTTGATGTTCGCCTTTCGTATCAGGCGCTCGGGCCTGATATAATCGGAGAGTTCGGTAGAGTACTTATACATATACATAACGCTGTTCTCGCTAAATAATCGCAATGTCGTCCCTGTTTTTGATTCCTTATCTTTGAAACTGTTCGTAGGTTCCCTTCAAGTTAAGGCGCTGTAACGCACGACATTACGGCGTCGCGCATTTGTTATCTCCTATGTGAAAAATATCCATTTAAGTGTTGTGTAAAATGCTATCTCACAAAAAATATGATTCTCTCTATAAAATTGTCAAATTCCACTAACTCGCCTAGAAACATCTTATACACGTTATCGAGATTGTACGTTGCTTTCATTCGTGCCGGCGGAAAATGGAGAGCACGGGGGCGGAAGTTCGCAATCGCCCGCGAGAGGAACATGCAGATAATGCCATCCATGGAAAAATATCATTCGGAACGTGTAATTGATCTATATGTTTTGGCCCGAATATTCGGCGCGCTTTCTCGCGCCCGATCCGCTGACATGAATTCCACACAACATTTATCACCAGAATTAATGAACGATTCATCATGATTTCTGTGGTATCGCAGACGAGCAGAATAGAAAGATCGATTAATATAAGCAGCGCGATAAAAGTAGCCTTGCAGTATACTTGAGGATATACATGAGGTGCCATTTTTTTTTCTGCGAATCTTCCTTGATGCAATGTTTTAAAATTTTTCCTACGTTTATATATAAAGATAGAAGGATCCAATTGTTTTTGAAACATTTGCGCACTCATCTACTTTTTTCACTTTCTCTTAATAATTTTGGATAGAATCGAATGTTTCTCTGTATGAAAACTGTTCTAGCAAACGGGTAAGACGCAACGTGATGGAAAGTAGGAAAAGTAGAGGATGTGTGTGTGTGTGTGTGTGTGTGTGTGTGTGTGTTCGTGGAATCGATAATTCGCTACAAAAACAATTGGATCTCGTCACCCTTCGAAATCAAGATAAATCGATCAACAGCGTAATTACGCTTGAAAGGAGACCTGCGGCCAGTTTCAATGTGTGACCTAAGCTTCCTCGGTTTGCATCTTACAGGAATTCGAGTCATCCAGGGTTCTTCACGAGTTTTTTCCCGCGATAGTCGTAAACACGTCGGCAGAAAAGCACCATGTCTGATGGTACTGGTATAGGAGGCTGCCGATTCTCTCTTGGATACACTTGGTCCCCTGGCGGAACTATCAAGCCAGGATTTTCTAAGCCCTCTTCGATCCTCCGTAAGTTTTTACGATACCTATAACATAAAAACGATATGCAGCAATATAGATAATCCGATCCTGCTTGGTTAAAAGAAAAAAAAATTATGTTTTTCAATATTAACTTCAATAAAAGTTTCCATGCTTTTATATTAGTTTATTACTAGAGAAATTTAAAAAATATACATTATAAAGTTCAAAAAAAAACTTTTACATAAATTATGAATATAATTTGTCGTTAAGTTTACACAAATAAATTAATAATTCGTACAAAGTATTCAAAGCTTTTTTAAAAAATCTATATTCGTGAAACATATTAAACCAAATTTAGAATAACTCCATGGCCGATTAATAAAATCGATAGACTTGGGTTCAATCAGTTCGATCATGATCTTCATCCCATATATTTGTTTATAAGAAATTGATGGAGGGGTTGAAAGGAGTTAAAATATTTTAATAAAAAACTGTGGGTTATTAATATCTGTATGTTATGACTTGTAGTCGGCTTCGGAAATGATAAATAATATATGTAATAAATTAAATTGCACTATATCACAGTAGGGAATTCTATGCAAGCGACACTATTTGCATCCCGATGACGCGAAGCAAATACCTCGTCTTCGCTATCGTGTGGCGTCCGTCCCTGTTCTGTGTGCTCAGGTCTGTAGTACCACAGCAACGAGAACATCATTTCGCCTAAAAGCAGAGTGCCATGATGTTAATTCATTAAATCTAAAGGAGAATTTCTGCATTTCTCGCGATCGAGGATATCTACCGTCGTCCGGATTCTCCCAAAGTGCCGCAATCTTCGCTACATACGGCAAATCACCCTTTCGCGTACCGCTCCTCAGCAATACGCAGTCCCGAGGCCGCAATACGTCACCGCTCTCGTGATTCATACTCGCGTAACATCGCCGTATGGCTGTTTCTTCATTCTAAGATGATACATTTCAAAATTCTATCAGATTCTATCAGTCGATCATTGTCTAGACCAACAAATAATGGCTAACATATCATATGGCAAATAATCATTATACAAAGTTCCATGTAAAACATGCAGACACATTTGCGATTGTAGCAAACTTAGACGTGAATCAAAATTATTTTGAATTTATCTGGAAGTGAACAGCGCGTACATTTAATCGTATATTAATTTAATCAAATAACATTGTTCAGCAAATTACGCAAAATTTGCATACTTTTTTAAAAAAGACAAATGTATGAACAGCTCAAATTTTTTTTATCACATTATTTACATAAAGCTAATTGCTATGTAGAAATCGTGTTTAAATTTTAAATCGATTATATTGTTCTAAATTTATCGAAATATTAGTATAATGGCAAGTCACAATAAAAAAAACAAACAGTCTAGGTTTATTTTGTTTTACAGTACAACAAAATTTTCTCTTGTCTGATTACTGCTATATTGTGATAATAGGAATCTGATTCCTCAATTAATACCAAGATTTGAATAAAATCTTCAGACCAGAAGTATCAAGGTTTAATTATTCTTACCGTTAGATAAACTTTGGCTTCAAAGGGCTCCCCCTCCCAACTCCATCCGTTGTTCCACTTCGGTTTCAGGAACGTTTTTCTCGTTAAAGTCAGACTCTCATTTCCAAGCGAGGAATTCTCCACTTTACAGCCCGACTTCTTGGTGTTTGTCACCTTCTTTACTGCTGTCTTTCGCTTCTTCTTAATTACGGCTGACTTCTTCGGATCTTCACTGACGTCACTCGCTTTGGTCTTAGATAAGATATCGCGCTTCTTCGAACTGTCCCGCGCTTTTGAATCCTGCGACCTTGACTTTATATCCTGTGCCTTTGTCTCCACGATTTTGCCAATCTTGCTCTTACCAACCTTGACCTTAGCATCTTGAGAAGCCTTCAGTTTCGGCTTCGCGTCCGTCTTACTTTTGGCTTGACCATTCTTTGAAACAGCCTTTGACACTTTTTCAATAATTTGCTCCTTCATTTGATCGATTTTCTTCGCGAGCTTCTTCGTCGCCGGCAATGATTCCTCTTTGACGTTCTTCTTCTTCTTTTCGATGCGTTCACAGTTCTTGCTTTTGCGATCTTTCCTCTGCGTCATCTGTAGACTCTGCTGTATCACATCGTTGATAGTTTCCATTATCGAAATATCGCTGGCGGTTCGTTTTAAGCAATTCACGATGCTCTGTTTGCCATTCTTTACTTTTTTAGTCGCGCTCTCATTCGCACTCGGCGCCTCCGCTTTGCGTTTTTGGCCTCGAAGTCCTACGTCTTTCTTCGTTTGCTTTTTCTTCGAGGTAGTCGGTTCCGTTCTTACGCTATCAGCTTTATTCGGTAGTGGCTCGATCGGTGCAATGACTTTGGCCGATTCCTCGTTATTCGCATCTTGAGACGAGCCCACCGATAGAGCCCTTTTACTAAGTTTTCTCTTTTTTCTACTATCCGATAAGCTATCCAGCGAGAGCTTCCTCTTCGTCACCTTTTGGCACTTGGGCTGTTCCTCAGTTTCAGCTTCGACCTTGGTCGCAATCGATCCCTGCATGACTTCCTTCTCCATTTCGCCCTCATTCTCTTCCTCCTCCTCCTCCTTATCGTCAACGGTCTCTTGTACGGTCGGCTCGTAATCAGGCTTTTTCCAGTTCTCATCGCTGTCGATCACCACTACGTCCAGTTCCTCCTTCACGTCAGGATCGCCGTCGAGCTTGTCGTCCAGCACGATACCAGAATCCTTGTCCATCTCCAATATCGCTATCTGTCCCTCCTTCATGCACTGCTCGCACTTCATGATATCGCACTTGTAATCCGACTCGCACTTGACGACGTTGCAATTGGCGACGCACGGCAACCCGTCAATCTCCATACTGCAGGATTCGCATTTGACATTGTTGTTCTCCAATTTGAAATTGTGATACTTGCTGCTGGGACAGCTCGCTGTCACGGACAGTTTCTCAGTGGGCGATAGCGTTTCCATCTTGACCTCGCAAGTGGACGTACACGCGTTCTGACAACCGCATTTCCTCAACGTATCCTCCGTACAATTTTGTTCGTCCTGCGAGGGTGGCAGAAAGGAAATTCGTCGGGTTACACCGGTTACACGTGCGCGATTCTGACATAATCGCGCAACAAATCTGTGAGCTTTTAAAAAAATGGGCTCTTGCGGCTTTTTGATTTAATTGTTATTTTTATTATTTTTCGTTATAATATAACATCGAGATGAAAATAAAATGTTTGATTTTCTCTCTATATAATCGAAATATCTCCGATAAATTGATTGAATTCAAACAAGTTATTCAGACTGACAGAATTGTATGCAAAATATGAAATCTAAATATTTATACACCCATATTAGAGTACTATTCTCGTAATATTTTTTTTTGTCATTATCAAGAAAGTAAAAAAATTATTTATCGTATTAAAAAATAGTTTCAGGAATATATAAAATGATATTTCAGTCTTGCTTAATTGGAATTGTATTTGCAGATATTTCGTTTGCAACGTAGTATTATCAAAATATTTAATATAAAAATTTTAAAGCAAAAATATTTGCATCGCGCATATTTCGCCAAATATTGTCAATCAAATGCAATTATATTTAAACGCATGTGTCTTTTTTATTTGCACATTTTGCTTCAGGATCGGTCGAAAATCAAGGTAATCGGAGATGATCATCAAAATGTTGATCAAGTGTAAGAGCGATAAAACACATACCTTACTCCTACAGTCTTGGCTTTGAAGGCGACTATGCCCACCGACTAGATTGTGTGACGGCGGGACCGAGGGGGGTTGGTTCTGATTTAGGTTGCGATGAGTGTTGATTTGGACGCGATCCGTATCCCAGGCATTGGCACCGGGAGGGGGAGCTAGCCCAGCTAGCCCCCTCGCCGGCGAGGGCGGACCTACCAAAGCACTGGGTGGCAATGACAGACCGGGCCCCGATACCACTGGCGCTCCCTTACCATTACCAATAAGGGCCCCAGTATCCACGTTTTTTGGACACGATTGCATCGGGCATGGACAACCCTGAAAGGCTGCGGCACAAACGGGATCGATGAGTGCCGTATCGTTTCTATCGGAGTATCCGGATAAGGAAGCTCGCGATGCTTTACGATTAAATACATAAAATTTAATTCAATTTGAATACAGCTCATATTAGTTTGAATTAATATCATCTCTCAAAGTAGAACTCGTTCGCGTCTATAGGATAACTTCAGCATTTACATCGCAGAAGTCAGAAAAAATAAAAAGAATGAGTGACCCAATCTCTCGAATTAAATAATATTTGTTACTTTTAACTTTCATAAGTACCAAAATGTAAATCAATCCATTTCTATGGTTAGTTTCAAAGTAAATAGCGTTCATATTAAAGTATGCATTTAGTAAATAATAAACTAAATTTGAATCTCTAATACATTTTCTTAAATTGTTTAATTCTATTATTTTAGTTAAATTAACGATATAAGTAGGAGCAGTGGCGACCTATACAAAAGATAAATGGATACATATTATATATAAATATATAAATGAAATATAATAGATAAATAGAAGATTCCTATAGTTGCAAAAAAATATGTCGACATGCTTAGCTATGTAAAGAACATTTGGATGATAAAATGTGCTTGACTTACTGCAAATGTTATCAGCGAAAGTGACGGTCTTTTTTACTCTTTTCTTTGGTATGATAAACGATAGAAAAAAAAATAAGAAGTAATTTTTACTTACGTATAACACTACACATAGTGCAGTGGTTAATGTGTAGGGTAGCTTATAATGATCAAAATGATCATCTTCAGCCATTTTGAAAAAGTAAGAATTAATAGTCTTGATTGTGAATAAAAAACTAAACTTCTAAATTAGAATAAATTAATTATAATTCTAAAAATTTTTTACCCGATAAATAATTTGATCATCAATTGGATGCAGTATTATCTTATTACATCTCTTGCAGTATAATTTGAAATTTTATGGCGTAATTTATGATGCGAAAAAATAACATCCTTTTCAAAAGATATGAGCGACAATTTTTAATAAATAATAATTTATATTAGAATTACTATCAAGTTGTATATTTCAAAGAATAACGTTATATATTTCGGAGGAATAATTAAAAAAGACGGATACATCTTTGTCTACTTTGTTTTAAAAATTGATTTTTAAAAACAAAAGGAGAGAGTATGTCAACTTGTTAATATATAGAAATACGTATTTAAATTTTATTAAACTCAGAAGTTTGAAAATTTGTGTCGGAAAAGTATACATCAATTAATATCGTATTAAATTTGTCGGTGTGATTTTCTAATTGAATAAATTTCAAAAAATCTAAGTGAAAGTAAGAGAAGGAGGAACAGGAAAGACGGGAAGAGAACGAGATAGAATTTCTGTCCTTGCGCAACGTCACGTAGTTCTCTTTTAGTAAATGATGATACTTACGGTCTACGAAAGGTCTTCCCTGAGAATGCAGATATGCCGGATTCGGAGGTGGCGGCGGCGGATGGGGGGGCGGAGGATATCCCCCGTAATAGGGTAGCGGATATTCTCCAGGCTGTGGCGGAGGTGGCTGATAATCAACGACTCCAGGACCACCTCCGGTGGCACCGCTGCCTGGCGGCGGTCCACCACCCCCACCGGACTCTTGATAGCCATAGTATTGCCTGAAAAGATACTCCTTTACGAAATGCATTGAGAATCCAAGCAAATATGAATACTCGTGTGCGTCGAATATCCGGTCTGCTCATATTGGTTCTTATTATCTGCAGATAACGAGATGAAAGTTACCAGAAAACGGACACCTTTTGGCATGCACCAAGAAGACATACACGGACTCAACAAACTTGAGTCATCGTGGCAAGAATTCTAAATCTATAGTCGAAAGAAATATTCAGGTCGTCCGCATAATTCTCTTGATCGATACATAATTCTTCAATCGATTTGGAACAAACTTTTCCGTGACGAAAATATCGTGGCACTAATAATATCAGATTCGATTGGAAGAGATATAGTTGTACGGATATGTACGGATTTTTTTACAAATCAATTTGATCAAATTACCTCTAATTGAATTCCAATACATACATTTATTTAAAAAATTCATGGTTTAGTTTCAAAAATACATAATATTAAAATATCTTTATACGCCAATAACAAATAATTAAAAAGTTACTGTGCGTGTCAAAATTTGCCATTTAATTTCCGCGACTTTTGCAGCAAAAACTTTGCTACGGTCTAGTTGCAGCTTTCACTTCTCCATTAAAAACGAGATAACGACGGTTTCGGAAAGTTAGCACCATCTGTGACCTAAATGTATTGCAATGCGACAATATTCTGTTTATTACTAAAACGTTTGCAGATGCTTGTTACTAAAACTGACGAATATTATAACAATATTTAACAAAATAACAATGTGTAAATATTGTGTGCAAGTGAAACAAAAGTACTAAATTTATATGCTATTTTATACACGTTCTCAAACAATTTGGATAACGCAGCTCGTAATATTACGGAATGGTTTTGTCAATATCATACATGTAACCAATTTATTTCATAACAGAGATTAAAAACATGCTAAAACTAAAATTTTATGTGACGTTTTCCTTACTATCTTTATCTCTTTTGTCAAAGCTAATTTAAAATCGTGCATGATTATAATTATAAAGATGAGAAAAACAATTTTCATACAAAATGATTACCAACGTTAATGTTTAACACAAGGTACAACAATCGTGTTTGATTTATTGTACATACTGTGCAATTCAATATTTAACATTTATAAACCGCGTTATGAACATTTATCAATTCTACAAACACCTATTCAAAGAAGTGAATTATCACCACGGAAGGAAAACATGACGGCGTCCGATAATGTTTTAATAGAATAACTGCTACTTTTCATATATGAGCCTTTCAGAAACCAAACTAATCAATTTCATGAAATAAAAAGTAGAACTGATAAAATAAAGTTAAGCATATGCTCTGGTGAAAAATTTACAAAAAGTAGAGATTAGTTTCTGAAAAGCCAATATAATGCTCTAATGCAACGATGTGTTACCAGCATTACGTAATAATTATCTTTAGGATTAACGTGTCATATTTAATGAAAACAGATTCTCGATAATGTTACTACAACAAATGAACGGCGCATATTCTTCAAAGTGGTATCTCTCAATCCCCTTCTTGTTCGCGTCATCATGCAAAGCGTCGAACGCGAATAAATCTCTTACCTCCTGTAAGTGGGCGGGTATTTGTAGAAATGCGGCGGATGAGGGTGAGGATGAGGATACGTCGGCGGATAACACAGATCCGGATACTGCGGCGTGCCGTAGTACTGCGGGCAATATGTCCTATAAAAGCCTCCACCTGTAACAAACGACCGTTCATTCATCCCATGTGTATCCTCATTGAATGTACGATGATTGATTTCATAAAACGACAAATAAACTTTGAATATTCGTTTAGCAGTTACGATGTCCCACTTCACGAGACGTTAAGGGGATCCTAAAATCATTTATTTGGAATAAACTAAATGATTAAACGCAATAATTAAATATAATTTTCGTAAATCGCATATATTACTTTTACAGATTAAAAAAATCCTTTTCTAGAATTAAAATATACGCATTAATACTAATCTGTAGCATGGAATTTATGCCAAGACCGACCAAAATGTTTGAAATTGAGATCTTTATCATTTCTTAGTTGAATATGACGTGTATATAGAGCTGTCAAGATTCGTTTGATATACTTAAAAGTTCTGCAATTTATATTTACAAAATTAAAAGCAAACTAACAGATTATACGAAAAAAAATAACTTCAAGATTTCAGAATTAGATACCTAGTTCGATCCGAAAATTTTTTATAAAAATTTATAATTAAGGTATGTACGATATTGATGTAATAGTCTGTAGTGTTAATAGCACGTAAATCGTATATGCATGTGTGTATATTCTATTGAATCCAAACAGCAATCCCATTGGAGTTCGGTCTTTAGTTTAGAATCCTCTTAAGGGATATCGCTGAATAATTTTCCTGCGTTACTAGTTACAAGGAAATATTATATTTATAAGTACCACAAAAGATTTTAATCTCCAAAAGAAAGAATAAATAATTAAAATGATATCAGGCAAATAGCTGCTTTAAAATTTATTTCATATAATTTAGTTATATGTATAGTTTATCGAAAATGCAGTTCTATTTAAAGAAAGATCACTCTCAAGTTTACACATATTTGACTTGGGTGATAGTACCAACTATCAGTACCGAAGGACAAATCTTTGGCAAGCTATACTTGAGATCTTGATATAACGCTCGAAGGTAGCCAGCGCTATATTATCGAAGAGGCTGATATCTGCATCCAATTAAGCCCGTGAGTGCTCGCGCTATTAGCCCTGCGCTCACGTCAATGCATCGCATGATTTAGAGTCGCTTATAATACGTTAATATCGTAGTGCGATATACCATTTGCACGCATGAAAAACGCAGGAGAATACATGCTCTCGTGGTTTAATCTCAAACCGACGCGACGTTTTTGTCCTACTTAAAAATGGCTAATGTACATTACTTTTTCTATGATAATGCGGCGTGCCGCTTTTATATAACATATTCATAATCCATTTCTGACACGTAGAAGAAAGAATTTCCATTAAGATCTGCGTCACACAAGAGATCCCGTTTTCACCGTCAGCGAATTTTCATAAATTTTGGTAACGCGATTCGTTTCGCTGAAATTCACGAAAAAAGAATCTAAAAATTGCTGACGGAATATAGAACGCGAAAAAAAATTATAGTGACGCGAAATAAAAGAAAACGAAAAAATGAAAGGTCGAAAGCTACGATTTTTTTTCGACGTTTTCCTTCATGCACTACTTATTATATTCAATCTTAGTATGCACCTGCACGGCTACTCATTAATGCATTTCCAGTACAGATAACCATGTTGGGTATTGCACGATAAAATCATTAATGTAAATGCGAGATTTGTATAGACCTATACTATATATTGCCCTAGCGAGACGTATGACGACATTTACCTAAGCGGCAAATCTATCTGATGAATCAAGATAGTAAAACTGTCTGATAAATGACATGCAGAAATGACCTTAAGATATACATTAATTACACGTCAATTATACAATTATCTTAGAACTTTAAACTTTTTCTGGTCAAAATTTATTTAAACATACCATTGATATCGAAGAAGAAAGATTTCTGCGAGAAATATTTAAGTTCTAAGAGAATTAAAAAAATATCTAATCTCAACAGATTTTATCATCTCAATATATTATTATCAAGTTATTTAAGTTATTGTTGCAATCACAAAACTTGTAGAAAGATACTGTAAATTTTATTCTAAATTTATAATTTTTTCAATTTTACGATATCGAGAAATGCAAGAAAGAGAAACATCCATTTTTTCTTTCAAGTTTCTAACAGCATCTGTGAAGTTAGCACCCCAGTTAAGTTTTTCAAAAATTTTTTTTGCATCAGGAACTCTAGGTATTCACGAAATGAAGCTATTGAACTGTTCAGAACTATTCGATCTCGAATTTCGCTGAGAAGTTAGCACCCCATTTTTTAAAAATTATTTAAAAATAGTTACTAAGTGAAACTCTTGTTATAAATTATAGAGAACTCTTCGTATCGACAAAAGGAAACGGAAACTTTAATCAGAACTATGGAATTTCAATGTTGGGATGCTAACTTCACAGACGTCTTCTAACAATATTTTTTAACTACAAATGGATGCTTTTTGTGCAAGAAAATTAAGGAAATTTTTACATATTACTAAATTGTAAATAATTTAAAAAATATTAAATTGTTAATACGAAAATATGTAAAAAAATTTCGATATTAAATAATTTTTTGTAAGAGAAAATGATTCTCTTTTTGCAACGTGTCTTTAATTATCATTATATTATCACGTGTATTAATTATTAGTAACATACCCGTACTGCTTGTGCCTCCTGAAGTTGTGGAAGTAGCGACCAGATCGTCCGAACCCTCTGAGTTTTGGGGAGGCGTGGGTGTCGGTTCCGGAGGTGGACCCTTAATGGGTGGTAAGGTTGGTGGTGGTGGTGGTGGGTGCTGTATCAGTGGACCAGCCGGCTGATAATACCCTGTGAACAAAAGAGCAGCGTTTGCACTTTCTTAACTGATCGTCTTCCACTTCTAATTTCCAATATTGCCTTGTAAACCGCTGTACGATCTTGCCGTTCCGTTATAAGAGATATTTTTGGACAGTGAATATTTTAGAGTTTTTGTAATAAGAACACAGACAAAAAAATTTACTGAATTTTATTAAATTTGGTTTGAATATAGTATTAATGAAATATTTATTAAATGTAAACGTATATTTATTTAAGTATAATTTTTTATTTTAAATAAATGTTTATCACTGTAAGCAAATATTTCTTTAATACTATTTAAACAAATATTTAATCAAATTCATTAATTTTTGTTCAGTGAAGTATTTAAAGAGCATATGTTTACATGATTCGTATATTTATATTTTAATACAAGTTTTATTATACTCATATGACAGTAAATCGATTTGGAATTAAATCTAAAATAGCTGGTACTTTTCAAAATATTTAATATTGCAGAATCTCATGATTTTTAATATTTATCCTTATTTTCATATTATTATATATACTTTTCTAATCTTTGTTTAATACTCTACGTATATACCGAGGTATATACGTTATCAATCAGTATGATTTCAACATACATGCCGATGTAATTTCCGTGATGTTAGATTTGCAAAAATTACGCTACGCGATGTTTAGAGTTTTAGATACGTTAAGGGTATTACAGCTAATAGGAGAGTAGCATGAATCACACCGTTGATAGGATAATACCAAAGCGTTATACTTCAATAGTTCATAATCGTGGGAGCGCGAGTAAGCCACGATGAGTCCCTCTAATCCTCCCATTCGTTCAGATTTATCCCTCAGCTTTGCGTTATGTATTTTTCAACATTCGCGCCGTATCAATTCGGAGTCCCTTAATAAAAAAAAATTTTTTCAAACTTGCAGCGCGAGACTGCCTAACATGCGTGCGCGAAGCCAAAGGATCATGCGTGTAAATCACTAAAGCACTAAAGCACTAAAGCGTGAGTTAGAACCACACACGTCGCAACAGTCTGCTCTTTTTTTTGCAAATAAATGAACGAACGAAATCAGCTTTCTCCGCGCGAGAAGAGTGTATACGATCGATATGCTTGTATATCGATCGAATATCCTAAGAGATCGTTCGCCATTTACTTCACCCAATCACGATTCCACTTTATGTAGGTTAAACGCGCCTCGTACTCACGCATGCCGAGGAGAGATGGGCGCAGCATCCGAGCGCGTTCGCGGCGATCTGATTGGAGCCGCGTCGAGCGGATGGGGTCTTGTAATGGACAAAGCATGCGAGTTGTTTCTCCACAGTTGACGTTAAGCCTTGTTTAATTATTGTGTTTAATTATAAAATCGACCGATATATGTTGTATTATTGCTCGTAAAGAATTACTCTCCATGACCGATTCGTTCTTGCCTTTCTTTTGAATTGATGACCGGAAAAAATAAGTCTGATTGCTTTAATTCGAATTCTAAAAAATGGACAGATCAGAATTATGTAGTTAAGTCTATTATAATTATAATCGAAATATAACCAGATGTTCAATCGGAATTCTGACTGATTTGATTAGAATTTATTACAATTCGTTCATTTCCAACCAAAGATTTGTCTGTGTATAGATACGTGATGGACCAGGTCATAAATTCTCTAATTTTCTATACTACGATATATCCTATATTTCTATGACATAAACTGTTAGATTATCCATTATTTGATGATATAGCCTGTACCTACATTCCGATAGCGTGATTACCCTACTATTATTATTATGATTATTGCGATTATTGATTACCGTTAGAAGCATATGTATTAGCTCTGTGTCTATTCTAATGTGACAACAAGATATAGACGTAGCACAACTAGTAAACAATTAAATTGTAGGTAAAAAATTTAAAACTACATTTCAGCTTGTAATAGATATTTTTGTTGCCAAATTCAAAAGCATTCTTTACAATTTTAGAGTTGTAAAGAATGCTTTTGAATTTGACAACAAAAATATCTATTATAAGCCAAGATTATAATATGTCTCCAATTATAATTTCGATTTATAATACGACGACAAATTTACAATTCTGATTACAGTATACCCGTTTAATGCTGCGTTTAACGCAAATTTACGCAACGTGATCGTTGCGTGATAATGTCCATATTCGATTTTCTTGCATAATTTTATCAGTTAGATATCGTTAAATATCATATCTTCCGTAAGTACAAAATTAAGATTCGTGAATGCATAAATCGAGAAAACTCCGACTTTCTCGAGTATCCTTACCGGATATTAGCGTGCTAATATGTAAAGTCTAAGATAAAGAAAAATACTGTTAATGTCTAGAATAAAATTTATTAATGAGCTGTAAATAGTAGCACAATTAAAATTGTATTTATAAAACCAAAAGTAAATTTAAAGAAATAAATGTTGATACAACATTTAAGAAGTTGATATAACATTTAAAAGAATTTTATGAATTCGGCATTTGCTACTTCTGTAATCACTGACTAATTATTTATATATATATATATATAATTATAAAAATATTTATACCAATAAAATAATATAATATATATTTAAATAATTATGAAAGAAATATATTCATGAACCTTTAATAAATAAATAATTAATAATGTAATGTAGATTAAGTAATTAATAATGTAAATAACGAAAGTAACAAAGTGATATAAATTTTGTTATGGATGTTTAAACAACCTTTCAGAGATAAATCTACCATTGATCGTAAAACATTTAACTGTTATACATTGTATATTATACAATGCAGCTGAAAAACGGAATCGGGTTGCCGCGCAATTTATTTTATTTAACACTTCACAATTTAATTGACTTCGTAAAAACACAATTATTCGGCCGACACGTGTAGACAAGCCATGAATCGAATATCAGGGCGTTGAAAGGCCAAAGTTGAAGACGAATGCCGGTCTCTGTGAATGACGTCACGCGACAATCGATTGGTGTGCTTACTGCTTACGCACACCGATACGTGGCAAGTACCGAACCGCTGCTGTCGAATTCATTAACCATTTAATACGGCTCTTCAGTAATCATTGCGGATTACAATTTTGCCGCATAGAATAGAAAAATCATCATCACGCTAATATAAATACGTATCTCCGCGATACATTTATCATGAGCATTAAATCTAGTAATATTTTCGCCTCCATCCATAATAAATAATTATCTCAGATTATACGAATTGGTAAGTCATATTTAACAATAATATGATTTAAATCAGTTAGATAATCACATTTAATATTATTTGAAATACATATTGAATATTACGATGTGTGAGAAAAAAAATTATTTTAATAATCCAATAAACTGTAGGATATTTTAGATTGTTTATTATTTGATATACAGTCTCTCAATTTTTATAAATTAAAATATTTCTTGTTTCATAACTTTGTCAATAAATGTGACGAACAAATGCAGTTCATCAATAAAGTTTCCTTATTTTAAAAATAATATAAGTTAAAAAAAGATAAATCTTCCCTCGAGGGTTCTTCGTTAGAGCATTCATTTACACAATCGCCTCCGTTAAATTTAATTCAATTCGACCTTCGATTTCTCTATGCTGCCACGCTCGCTAAAAACTTCAAGCAGCAACGCAAGCAGCCAAGTTTCCTGTGAAACCACGGCACACAGAGATGGTAAACAACAGGTTTACTAATTTTCCCTGTATCGCGTTGGCGGCGGCGAGAACGCACTCCAACATTTATTCGGGTTTAAGCGTTAAGCCAATTAATTCCACGTAATTTCGCGGGTGTGACGCGTTGGCGGCGAGGAGGTCGAAGTCGAGGATAAAGCTGGGCCAAGGATGAGGATCGCGGGCGAGACGCGACCGACTTGTGCATCGCGGCCCGACTTCGACAATGAGAATAACGAGAAAAAGACAGAGAGCATTGCTAGAAGGAGGGAGAAAGAAGGAAGGAGAGAGAGAGAGAAAGAGATTCTTTCGCAGCCGTATCGGAACAATTCAAGGATACCGCGAGGACGTCGTCTACGCGTATTAAGGTCGCCGGGACTGGTTCGGGAGCGCGGAGATACGTCGCGCAGATACACGCGAACGTGTATTTTTGATTCCACGTCGGAATCGCTTTGTGAATCTCTCGAAAATTGATCTCGGAGATCGGATCTTTACCACAAAGGCTTCATTTCATTTTACTTCAATTCCAATTTTCTAATTCCAGCACACAGGAAGTATTTAAAAACCTTTGTTAAATATTTCTGTATGTCTCTTGAAATAAATCGTGTATTAATTCTATGCCATAAGAAACAGTAGAGCTTCTTTAAACTTAAACTTTTCGTTTTATGTCAAAAAATCATTTTTTTTTGGAATCTGCGTGCTCTCTCTAATAATTCGATAGCGCTAACAAAATATTTTCGTTTATGTGTCAATTATAGAAATAATTTCGATAGTGCTAACAAAATATTCTTGTTTATGCGTTAATTGCAGATGTCCAACGTGTCAAAATTTATTTACTATCGTTTAACATTATCCAGGTTATTAACGGCTAAATGAAATTATCGCAATCGATGGCGCATTTTGCTCGTGGCTGCATTAAATAATCATAAATTCGCGAGTCATCGTGACGTAGCGCAGCTGTAGTACAGCTTGTTAACAAAATCGACGTTCAGCATCACCGTATGCAAGTGCAATCGAGCTGGGTCTGGCTACACAAATTAATCACACGATGTATAGAATAGAAGTGCACTCAGCCCGATATCTGGCCAATTCGCCATTTTCAATCCACTTGAACTTCTAGGTAGTTAAATTAATGTAAACGCAATTACTGAATTTGCAAAAGCCTAAATAAACAATTAGTTGTTAAATAATGTGCAAAACAAATAATCACATTTTAAAAGAAGATATCCTAATGTCCCATGCTAAATATGTTATGAAATCAGTGATATCGAGGAAACAAATTACGATACGATAACCAGACTTCTGACTCGGCGTCTCCGGCGAAGAGTGAGAATGTAAATAAGAACGAATACCATGATAGCGATCCGATGGCGCATTGCTGCAAAGTCGCTCCGATCCGCAGCCCGTACTATTACCGCTCGTTTTATCCACACGTATCGGCACGCGGCAAAAGTCTCGAACGGCGCTCGTACGCTCGTAGCCTAGAGAAGTCAAGGACCTGAGGAACACGTAGCTGCTGGCGCAACGACGGTGTCGTTGGACTCGGAATAGAGAAATATCGGGAAGGGGTCCTACCCCCCCCCCCTTTCTCAATACCCAACGGCAGTGATGTCCGCGTTCCCCGAAACTTGAAGGAACGACGTACGTGTCAAGGAATCGCGCGGTGGATTCCCGATTGGACCGGAAATCCACGGTGGGATCATCGATGACGATGACAATGGCGGAGGTAACGCGCGACCTCGGCATGCGATCGATAATTCGCGAATATTCGGCCCTTAACCGCTGTCATCCGATATACAGGGCGAGAGCGGCCGATAAGGGTGATGGAATGGACTGGCGATGCGTCGCGAAGGGTCGATAGCCCAGATCGCGTTGTGGTAACGCAAATCGAGTAACGAAGTTCGCGGCGAAGTTGAACTACTGCAATTCAGATTCGAATGAATGGTTTATAGCACACTATGGACAATCGACGTTGCTACAAAAGGATGTTTTTTTCTGTACGTGAAAAAGAGCTGGATGATAAGAACTAATTGGTATGCGATAAAAAATCAAGTGATAAAGTTATCATATGGATGTTCAAAAGAGATATCATTTTATAAATTATACTTATTATTAATAGCATTGATAACCTTGTTTAACTTTCTGACAGGTTTCGATAACTGCTCGTCGTTTTTTATATGATCCAAAATAACACTTAAATTTATATTAATCTCTAATATATAAGATAATAATGAATATTGATGTTCGATGATAAATATATATCTATTATATAAATTAAACACACAATGAAAAATTTTATGTAGATGTAGAGCGTATAAAATATTTTAAGTATGTTATAGAGAATTAGTTACAATTTTAATTTTATTAGTCTAAATTTAAATCTAATTGTTAACGACTAGCTCGTGATTAGTGATTCAGTATTACTGTAACTGTCTTAAGATTTACCATATACAGCATTAGTGTACATAGGCAATGATGGAAGAACGGAAGGCTAATAGAGTGAAATGTATATGTATAGCTAATTGTCATGTAAATCTCTCTCTCTCTCTATATATATATATATATTTCGAACGAGAAAAATGTACGACCGCCATGCCCCAACTATAGATCAGCGATATGCAAATATCAGATTGTCCGGTCTTTAACCGATTATGCAATATTATCGCGTGTAATGCGCGTAATGCCCTATATTTTTGCACGGAGCATTAATGATAGAGTTATTAGCAGGTTATTGCAAAAATTACATGAATAATATTAAAACTAAAACGCAAAATAATATGAAAAATGAATATTAGCAAATTGTAAATATATTATAAAATTTAAAATTTATGAAAATCAAATCGTAATTGAAATGATGTATTTAATTATAAATAAAAAAATCAAGATACTTTTAAGTATCTTCACATAATTATGACGAGAGCTAAATAAATTAATGTTCGATACGTTCAAATAGCGACCGCGAAGTACAAAAATTTTGCAATTACTTCTTACCTTTTACGATCGAACGAGTGGAGTGGAGATCGCAAGGTGGATAAAATGGATTTAATTCTTTAGCTCTTTATCCCATACAGCCAAGTTTAAAAAATCGAGCAGTAAAACCATCCGGTGGATTAGAGGGAAAGCTCGCGGCACTGATAACGCCGCTGAGACGCTGCGCTCAATAATTGAAGACTTGAAATGCGAAAGAACGTTGTGTGTGTATTACGAAGACATTCAACATCGAAGAAACTAACTTGGAAAGTTCCGTAACTTGTACGCGGCGAAACTTTAAGCGACGCTCGCGTAAATTTTGTTCGGGAAATTGTTAATGATCGTTGCAACTAGAAAAGTTATATTAAGAGCCATCTTTCCGTATCTCCTTATGAATAATATGTACGATACGTGCACATTTTAATTTACATATGTATATATTTAGAATACAGCAACTTCTTTTTATTCAAATAAAATTATAATAAATTACTGTTCTTAAATATAATAATACATTGCAATTACAATTTTATCAATCTTGTTATACTCAATGTTATAAAAAAAATCTTATTCTCTCAATTAAGATAAGTTAAAAAAAATTAGAATGTTTAAAGAAATAATTAAATAGTTAATTACAGTTATTTATATAAAGATCTGATTCTTTTAAAATTTGTAGCTACAAATTCAGTGTTTACAGATTTATATTCGACTATTCTCTTATCTCGTATATCAATTTCATGTAACAATAAATTTAATTTCACTTTATTAACTAATAGAATGATCGTAAATGAGAGACGAAGGTGATATTTTAAAAATGGTATAATTTCAATTATTATAATAGTAATTGCTTTAAATAAATCGTTAAAAGATTCAGAATGAGAATATTGGTTATAAAGAATAAAGATATTTAAAAATATATTTTTATAATCTTGTCATTCATTATAAATATAATAGCTATTAATAAACAATTCTATAATAAGGCGATTCAAACTGGAAGTTGTACGCACTTGTCTCAAAGTAGTCACGAATCACCGCTTGTAATTGACTATAAAATATAGCGTTATGAGAGATACGGTATAGTGAGAGATATGATTTCCCAGTGAAGTGCGAAGGTCAATAAAACGCTCATTAAAGGGATCAATTTTTCGATCGGACTCCAAGTCGTCAATTATTGTCGCGCATTTGAATACTCTTTACTTTCAATGTAAGATAATTTATTCGCGGCGCTCCGGATAAGATCGGTCGCGACATTCGTTGTCTGAAGGCTTTCGCCGGGCTCATTTAATATGTACGTCGAGTAGTCTTGACTAATTTCTATTAATCGAAAACGTATTTGCTAATTGATATGATTTATACTAACTGATTAATTATTAATCTAAATATTGTTTTTTATTATGGCATCTAAATATTGTGTTTGTGTGCACGCTATAGAAATCTCTTTCAATATAACAATCAGAAATAAAAAGCGAATAATCGTTATAACAGTCATTACAGTACAATAAGAAGAATCGTTCAGCATCAGTTTGCTTTTCGCTCTGATGAAGTGAACTGCAATATTCACGAAACGTTGGCATTTAACGATGTATCAAAACACGGAAATAACCCACAAGCTGTATAGTTTCTTTGAAAAAAATACTCTGGAATATTATGGAAGCCTTAAAAGTATTAATAGTTATGACAATGTAGTGAATTTGGAAATTGGTTCAGCAACCGAATAATATTCGACATTTTCTTACTCGCATATCTTAACCTTTGACCTCGTGATATTATAAATTGTACATATTTAAATTTATGTTCTTTTACTATCGCTTATTTTTCTCAAAGCGATATTTTACTTGCAAACTGACATTTATCTTTATTTTATTTTTTAATATAGTAACGCACACACGAATGGCTTAATGCATAAACAGTAAATACATATGTACTATTTTTTATTTAGACTATTTATGGAAACTATCATATATATATTCATGTCATATATATTCATGTTATTTCTTATATCCACTTCATTGAATAACTAATAAAAAATTTAAATAAAAATAGTGTTGACTCTATATTCATCTTTATTTATGATGATCTTCAACCCGTCATACTTTTCCGAGAGTGTGTAACTACTCTACAAAATGTAATTTATCTGTCAAGCAGTACATCGCAATGGTGGACCTAAACGCGCATAATATTTTCTTTGGCAGGCACATTTCAACTTCGCTTTTCTATTTCTGTTTTTACGTTTGCGTATTTATTTTCAATATTTATCACTTTGTATAATTTCCCCGTAAAATTTCTGAATAACGAATATTGTTATAAAATTCTCTAAATAAATACAAAAACTACTTGCCATTTTCACATTTTAATACTTAAAATACTAGATATTTTCATTTTCACGTACATTTTTCAAATCAAATTTATTTTATTTTTCGATCTCAAGATCCATTATAGCTTCGCGAAAACTTTCCATCGGAATAACATTGTAACAACCTACTTTCTACTATGAGCATATGCTCATTTTGTGATCGCAGTTATATGCTAATTATAATCTATATTGATTAAGAATACACTCAGTCACATTGTTAAAGTGATCCCGTTGACTGTTTAACATGTCATCAGTGCATAAGGAGCGCCCGATTTTTGAGAACTCTACGAATTTTCCGGACAAACATTTTTAGAGTAATCAAGAATTTGAACGCAATTCGAAATTCTACCGGTAATGATCGCGATGTGCGTGCGTAGGACCCGGGATAAGGGATTTGAAAAGCCCATCGACAATTACGGTTCCTCCTCACCATCGCGTGGGACGCTGAAGGAAAAATAAGATTAGCGATGAGCGGCATGAGCGGAACCGACGAAAGCCGTTCACCTCGTCCGTGGCAATGACGTCAGTCATCTGCCAGGATATTCCACCGATCGACCGGGTCACGTACCGAAACCAGGAAGTGCCGCAACTCGTTGCTGTTATATCTTTGCACAAGAGCTGACTGAAGTCTGTATCATCAGATAAAATGATGCGATTTTTTCTTTCTCGTTTTTTTTCAGAGGTATCGCATGATGATCGGACACACGCGATTGCCGTTCGTTGACCTGCGCAGAATTCGGGGTTATTATATAAGCTCTCTCAATCTTAAATCTCTTAGTACCAAAATCTCTTCTCTACGTCTTTCTTTAAATTAAGTATTATCTTTTTCGCCATCTTTTCTACTTAGGCTACGTTCCAAAACGTCCCGAGAAAAATTTTACTCGAAATATGTAGTACACGTATACTATATTATATTGAGTAAAATTTTATTCGGAGAGGATGTTTTAGAATGTAGACTTAAACTAGATTAGATGAATAAATAATTATATTATTCATGCCTAGCTATTATTTCATTTCACGACTTCTTCGACTGTTTATCAATGCATAATAAGACAAGATAAAAAATAAAGGAGATGTCGACACTTTAATCTTCCAAATAAGCTACAGGCAAAAGAGTGTTGTTCGTTTTAATACGAAATAATTCTTTTGAGTTATAAATGATCGAAAAATAAGGGGCTCTCGCAAATTAAGCTTTCCAAATATAAATAAATAACAAAGCTTTATGCTTTGCTTAATTTTACGTATATTTTAATTCATTCAGTAGATTACGGCTTACGGATTGATTATTGTGCTGCAAATTACTCTTATGGCACAAAATGCTATCACATTGTTTTCTCTCGAAGCGAAACTTTAGAAGTCAACTATCTCTCAGTTTCGGCTCGGAGTGATGCACGGAGTGGTGCTTTTGTATGGAGAAAGGCCGCCCGAAATGCATTCTCATTATTCACGAGTTCGGTGCAGTTTAAGCCGTGCCGTCCGTACGATTATAGTTTTATTCTGAGCCCACTGTCGGGCAACACAATTAAACTTCGTTATGCAGTTGCGCAGTGCCAGGATGAAGACACTCAAGAAATTAATTATGTTTGTTCGTTCTCCGCGAGAAATACACCGCTCCGCTCTGTCAGATCTACTAAATTCAATTTCCCGTTTGCATTGATTTTTCTCGTTGCGGCCATTGTGCCAATAATACAGGATGTTTTTCCAATTCTACTGCTCTTGATACGTACAATATTTTTCGCGTATCTTCAACAAATCTCTCCTGATCAAAGTTTTTATTTTATGTGAACCGCTAAGCTCCAACTACATTTTAAATATTATAAAATACAGAAACATAATTTTAAAAAAACCAGAGAATCTCTTAAATTATTATAAAAATTGCGAGATATTTAAAAACTGATTGGTTCTAATTAAACACTGAGAAAAATGATTAATTGGATTAATTGAAATTCTGGTTAAAAATGAACGAATCAGAATTTTATGGTTAAATCTGTACTAGAATTTTAGTTAACCAGATAACTGGAATTCTGATTGATATAATCAAAATCTTCTATCTAGTTCATTTATTTTCAACCAGATATTTTTCTCAGTGAAAGAATCAGCCCTAATTTGAATTTTAAGGATGCAGCTTCTAATTAATTTGTTTGGTTGATTATCGGTTGCGATAATCAAGCGACAATTGCGATCGGTATTAATATTCACCTATATATGTCGCACTATAAATGAACTGGAGTAATTTGCATCGCTTAATTCAGCCGTGGAGAGCGCGTTTTTTCTTTTCCCGGCATAGAGATCGTCATTGAAGACTGCATTCGCGATTTTTCGCGAGTAAACGGTGGACGGATAGATATCATCATAAACGGTGGATATTGCACGGACGGATTAAACGCTCGTCACGCAGGCACGTTGACACTAAAGGAGGATTTTGTGCCGTTAGTAGGCCAATGACTTCTCGTCACAGTGTGTTCCATTTTCGCGCCTCGACGTTCGTTCGCTCGATTGCGCCAAATCCGCGAGGCAAAATGCGCTCGCCCGCTTTGTCGCCTATGGCACGAATCAATTCATTCGCGCTATGAATGCGTTTTGCTCACCATTTCCACGAATTTCGCGAGATCTCTTCTCTATGAATCCGCAGATTGATTTCAAGACAGAAACAGGTCGAGAGACTAGTAATTTTCAATAGTTAAACGAAGACTTTTTATAAAATAGCGCAATACGTTTTTTCTCTTTTCGCAAACTGTAGAAACAACTTTCTGCCTTCTATCGGGTGTATATGCATCTTTCATTTATCGATAACAATCTGCAATGACGTATCCGTGAAGGCACAGCGCTCAGGTGCGAACAGTCGACACGACTCGCTGTGACGTAAAACGGTCGCGGATTAAGCTGGATGCGTGATCGGCTTGTTTCAATATGTATGGCCCATGCTCCATTTCTCGTTGATCCGTGATAAACGACGGTTCCCTCGGGCTGAACGTTATAAATCGCCACGATTATGTATACAGTCGATTGTAGAACGTTTACGCGGTCTTCTGACGTTGATACAGATTAGTTAGTCATCCTGCCAGAAACTCAGGACCACTCATCAATCTCGTCCCGTCATTTATGAAGAGATGAGATAAGATCTGTTTTATTCACTGCGTGAAAGAGGTGTGTGAAAATTTTTAAATTGCTTACGTCAATAGATATTTGATCTTTTAGAATTTAGAATCATGTCAATATTTTAAGACTTATAAAAATTTTGGAATTATTAGAAAAGGATATTAATTGTTTCGCAGAAAGAAAGAATTATCATCTTTACATATAATCCCGATATCCTCATTTTAATAATATTATTAAACAGAATATGTTTATATTTATTTAGAAACAGATAAATATTGTAAATTGCTTATTATTTCATGTATCAAAGTTTTGAAATATAAAAAATATAAAAATAAAAAGATGAAATATATATATATATAAACAGTGATTTTTAGGAAATCTGTAAAAGAGAATTTTCATTACTAAACGAAATAAGAAAGAAGAAAAGAGATGATATATTATTGCTTGAATTCTCAAAACTGATAAAAAATATTGAGTGTTCATCTCATGTAAGACAGAACTCGACATCAAATGATTTATTCGATAAAATTATTCGTTAAATGTCGGACGTAAACGTGAATCTCGAATTCGCTAAAAAGATCGATGCGATTGTAGCGGTCAAAAGGGAAATAAATCAAACGAAATGCAAACAATCGAAATGCGTGCCGGAGCACGTGACACCGATGGGGGATTTGTGCCGTTAGTAGGTCAACAACTTCACGTTCTGTTTTCACGCTCTGCGGATTTTGTTCTCGCTAAACTTACCGGCGCGGTGCGACGAGATGAAGTTACGGATCGAGCGTACAATTGTCCGTACTGCAAACCATGAATGATCGATCCATATTTTTTTTAATCCATTCTTCGATACTTGTTTCGGCGTGTCATGAAAATCCGTAACACGATTGTTTTTTCATTACTATCGGATCAAGAGACAAAAACATTTGTTAGTTGATTAACAACATGTGTCACTCATTAGTGATTAAAAATGCACTATGTTTCCCTTGTTAACACAGAGATGTCATATAAATATGTTCAACTTCCAAATGAAAAAACAAAATGACTATTATAAAAGTTTTTTTAAGCATTTTTATATTAAATTTTATAAATAAATATAAAAATTTTTAGTCCATTAATCTGACGAAATTTTGTGTAGCTTCATACTAGAATTGATTATTTACAGAAATTACATTCTTTTATAGATCAACTCCCAAACGCGCCATTGTTGAATAAAGATACACATATTAAATAAGTGGAATATTATCGAACAAAGGCGTTTATATGCGTTACTTGGTACACATTTGATATTAAACAACTTCTTTTTTTACAATTTTCTTTGATAAGATTAATATTACATGAATGAAAAATTCCATACATAGTCAAGGCGGTTCTTCGTACCTAATAATATTTCTTATGAATTTACAATTTCCAATTCAAGCAAACTGTGCGCAGATTATTTGTCAGTGTTGAAACACAGTCCTAAATCGAAGCTGAAGTAGTAATATCACAAATTAGATTAAACAAGTAATTTAATATTTAAAAAACAAATAAACACCTTACAACGCTGTTAATAATTTAATGCTAATAATAATTAATATAACTTAGCTTAATACCTATATGTATATAGATTTTCGCAAAAAAGAAGAAACAGTTTCATATTTGCCAAGTAATCTAGAATTAGGGAGTGCGTGACTCTTTTAATGCGCACTGTACTATTAGTCGATCTACGAACCCCGTAGTCATCTTGGAAGAACGTAGGTACAAGATCGTATCGCGCAAAATGAAATGACAATTTAAAATGTTGATAATAAAATGGGAGCAGGTTGGGTTTAGCGGTCGTACGAATAAGTATAATGAACAGCACGGCAGGAGGACACATGGCTGTCGTCATCGCGAGGGATTTGTGCCGTTAGTAGGCCAAGCCAAGCCATGCTACACCACGCCACGCCATGCCACGCCAAGTTTTCACGCGGACATATTTCGTTTTCGCTAAATCGCAATGAGATGCGGTCCGCTCATTTCATACAGGAAAGAATCGCCCGTCTTGTACGTGTCATATTTTATTCAAAATATTTGGCGAACATAGATATGTCATCGTACGGTGAGTAAAGTATGACAAATAGAAATTTTATTTCTCGAAAGATTTTTAAATCAAATTCATGATAAATAAAAGCGATGAAAGGATTTTTCACTCTTGGTTATATCGTTTGACATAATTGAATATATCTGCTTAATCGTTACATCATTTTAATTAAAAACGATGGAAGATAAATTGTTCTCTGGATATTTTGTGTGCACAGAATTATAAAACATTCATAACGATTACCAAGCAATTTTTTAATATAGCATGTTACAGAAATCGTATCGCAACGAATTAAAATAACTATCGAATGTATGTTTAAGATATAAATAAATGATATGAAATTGTGAATTTTCCACGATCGTGCAATCAACTATTTACGCTGCGATATAATATAAGAGATGTTATGCAATCTCTCTCATTTACGATAAAATTTTATTTATTGTGAATAAAATTTTAAACCAAATTGTTTGCCGTTAAATATTTTAGTTTAAAATAAAGTTTTAGATCAATTAATTAAAAATTATATGGAAAATATATATTGTATCGGATTATGATAAGTCTCTGATACAAAGAGTTAATAACAGCTATACACTATTCATAATTAGATTTTGTAGAATAACGTATCAACAACATTCTAGAATACATTTCAATTATGCGCTACTATTTTTTCACGTATAAATAAAACAATCAGTAAAACTGCAAGTGTACACAAGACATTTTTATCATCTCTTAGTTTCGGACGAAATGATCCGTCTACCCTTCTTAATTATTATATCACTTCCGAGTGCCTAAGAGAAAGAACAAAGTGCAGAAAAGTAGCTCGCTCCGGATTCACTCAGGGCGACTTCGTTATTAAAAGATTAATCGCGAAGTTTCCATCATTGAGTTTCGGCAAGTATAAGACAATGGCGATTTCTTTCTGTACACCCCTCCCTTATGTAAGGATGATCGCCGGGTAAAGGGACACTTGGAAACAACAATCTGCGCTTCGATATGGTCTTTTCGTGTTTCAAAGGGGACCCCTTTCCTTGCAATCATCGTGATTACCACCGGTAAGCTCAAGCAGTTAACGAGAGAGAAGCCGTCAAGAAATAACTATCGACCCGCGAAGAATTGCAAGCCGGGACACTACCGTACGGTTTATGCCGTTACTGGGTCAGCTTGTTTGAGCGCGTTTAAAAGCCGAAAAGAAACTAACGGCCGCGCCAAGCTCGATCGATCATAATTAATCTGCGGTTAATCTCTATTTGCTGTTCGATGAACGTTATTGAAAAGAAAGAAATCTCGATCACTGCGTAAGCATTCTTAAAGGTACTTTTTGTTATAGCACTTTCACTCTGTATCTTCTCGTGATTGAGCACAATCTTTTCTAAAGTTTTATGTTCTTAACTTACATGGATCGATGAGAAAAGCGGTGAAAAATAACATATGTATAATAAATGTAATTGCGAAACCCCCCAGGAGTTCACTTAAAATGGCTTTGAAGTAATATATCGAATGTTGTGTCCTCTTTCATAAAAAGTACTGCTGAAATTATTTTAAAAAATATTAAAATTAAAAGAGAAGAGGAACGAGTGAAAAATAAAGCTCTAGTTAATTTAAGCTTCAGTTAATTTTAATAAAAAAAGGTTAGCATTTTTTAAAAAACTAATATTTAGATATAGATACATTGTTAAATTCATATCAAATTACACCCCCAATTTGAGCTATTTTTTATCATTTCTATAGATCGCCACTGCTTTTATCCAACATATCATGAATTTGAATGAAACAATAGAGTTAGATAATTTAACTCAAGAAAATTAAATTTGACTTCAATTTAATTTTCAAGTTTATTATTTACTAAACGCATACATTAATATAAATGATGTTTTTTCTTTGAAATTAACCACAGAAAAGGATTGATTAACAATATTAAACAAAGAATTTTTAGAATCACACGTGCACACACAACAATGGATTGATTTACATTTTGACACATATGGAAGTTAAAAATAACAAAATATTATTTAACTCAAGGAATTGGTTTACCATTGCTTCTTTCCTATCAAACAATCTATATTAGAATTATATTTAGCCGTTTATGATAATTTATATACTCATACAATTTTTATCTTATATAATTTTTAAAATAAACGCGATATTATTTTTCAAACTCATATTGTCTTTAAACGCTTCTAATTTCTTTTCCATTAGTTCTTTAGTTAAGTCATACATTTCTGACGGAAATGTGTAGAGATACCGTTTTATACTAACTTATACAACCATTGCAATCCCAACATGTTTTTATCGACATTCAGTGGATATACTTAAGAAAGACGAACATTTACTTCCGTGAAAGAGACAGATCAGATTTGTGTCAAATCACATGATCGCATTCGAAAAGCAAACGGTGTCGTAGTCGTAAAATAATTCAGTTCACATCGGATTTATACGGTAAATCAAACGCATCCTCTGTGTGTAACGCGCGATCAAAAAAGCTTTGACTATCAAGATTCCCATCGATCTTTCCTCGGGCTCTTTCACGGTATGTAACGATACGTACGCGTGTGTGCAATACATGATTACGATTCAGCAGAGCGAAATATTCTCTCTAAGTTGAATACCTTGTTGTCATTTCCGTGAGTTTCATTTAGAAAATAAAAGCTCTCATGCTCGTAAAAACACTCAACCGGTCATACCAACGATAAAGTTAAAAATCGGTTTACAGCTTCTCGTAGAGACGTCGACTACGTTTCACTTATCCTATAACTGGAAAACATGTTATTTTTGTAAACGGGAGAAAATCCAGTTATAGATTCCTACTCGCAATCAATTCTCGATTGTGACCTATTAATTATCACAGCTCAAGTCTCAATAAGTAATCAATAAAGTCTGGAAATTGGCGATGATTTCGTCAAGATGAACTATTAGGATTTGAGATTTAGGCAAGAGATGCAGTTTTTTAACGCGGATAATTAAATAGATAGAGATATAAACGTATCTGGGAAGGGAGAGTTTAAATTTTTTATTTTTAGTTGTAAAATATACATCTTTAATTTTAACTATCAATGAATTTTTTGTCACATATTTTTTTTCCTTCTAATAACTATGTAAGTAATTTCTTAAACTTTCGTTAGAGTTCTGACAGAGTATCACATTTTCGCAAAGTTTATGAGCTAAAAGATAGAATATGTGCTGAGATATTGACGAGTACTCCATTCGACCAAAGATGACATACCCTCAGCTAAGATTTTATTTATATTTATTAAAAATAACAATAATTTTACTTACATAATAAGCGATATTACATAATAAGCGATATTAAAGGAACTATTTATTTCGATTTTAATAACTGTATTTTATGTATATTTTCTTCAGGAAACGATATAGTTTACAAAATCTAATATCTTCCCCATTCAAAAGCAGAAATGAAGAGGAAACATTATAAATTTTTAAATATCCAAAAGCAATTCATAAATTGCTGTTTACGTGTTAACAGAATTGATAACCAGTCCCCAAAAAAATCTTAGATACGCTAATGGAACAGGGAATTTTGAATACTAGAAACAAATTGTTCGAAGATCCTCTCAATGCCTAGAAGACTCATCGTGGAAAATTGTATGCGGTGCTAAATGTGCGGTCAGAATATATGAGTCTTTGACACCGCCAAGGTAAGATTTGCGTCTACCGTTACTAGGCCAGCTTGTTCGCGCTCTATTTTCACCGTTCGGCGCATTTAATATTCATCCACTTGGTTGATCGTGCCGACCGTCGCAAATACGTGCTGTATTGACGCCGAGACCAACGGTGTGTCAAACGCGACGCGCTTTGTTGCAGGAGCACCTCGCATCCATTTCAAGACGCATCGTCGCTTTCGAGACGTTTCTCTCGTCGCTCTCAATGTCACGCCATTCGTAGTAAATCGGTTAGATCAAGTAAAGCGTGGTATCTCGCGTATCCTCTTCGCAAGACAAGATGCTCTCGAGACCATCGACGTCGCTCTTCGAACGTACCAATCCTCAATGAAGTTTCTTTTACACGGAGCTCTCATATATGCTGTTCATATATGCTTTGGCGTAGAAATATTTTGATGTGTACTTTATCGCATGGAACATTTTATGTTAGATATCTTCTTTACATTCAGCTCATTGCAAAAACAAAATCTGTTTCAAATTGTTATACTTACTTAAAATATGTCTAACATACAAATGTTTTCCCTTCTCGAACCGCGTATTATAACGATGGCTTAATTAAAGGACTATTTGAAACATTGAAATCTAAGCAGCTCTGGCAAATTAAAGTTTCGTGATATCTACATAACAAAGTTAATTATTGAATTTGATGCTAAACTTTCAAACATTAAATCAATAATTGCATCCAAATTAATTTCAAGCTTAAAAATTTGGTCTAAACTCAGGTAATATCTACGCACATGTAATCGAACAAGGTACAGAATAATACTAGGACAGATTTCGCACATTTTACGATACACTGGAGATTTCCAGACAAATTGTACGCCGATATTAAATGTGTGTGTGTATGTGGGTGTATGAGAGAGAGAGGAAGATCTACAGTGCACATTTGGAAATTTTACTACTGAAAGTCGCTTGTAGAAACAGTAAAAACTCTGTAGATTGATTTCTATTCTAGAGGATTATCCTGTACGCTTTTCTGCTTTACGAAGTTTTATTATCAGAACAGCTTTTTTTACAGAGACAATAAAAATCCAGTACTGGACCGATTTATATCCTACATTTATCCAACTTACTCTCGGAGAGTAAATCTCAAGCATCGAGTCTTAATTTGTATATTCAATCGAGAGCTTTTCTTGCTACAAAAATTCTCCACTGAGTATAGAATTAAAGTTAATCGAAAATAATTATCAATTATTAAATTTCAATTTTTTATCGGTGAAGTAATTAGTAACTTGCTCGAATGAGAAATTATTCATAGATTATAGCTGAAAGGAAACAATCGCGAACGATAGATCGTGATAATCTTTCGACAAATAATGATGAATTGTAATTGTCGACCGAGGAACGACTTTCGATTGCTTCTTGCAGATTTTTATTGGTGAAACTGAACTTCTCACGGATGTACGAAAACATTCCGCAGGCGATAGACGACGTCATGAATTCGTCACTTACTGCGCTGCACCACCGCGTCGCCGGAAGTCTGTTCTCTGCATGCAGCGGTGCATAGCACAGTGCTGACGTCCGTTCCTCTTCTGCCTCTCGCGCGCGCAACGGATATTCTTTTGTCGCGTCCCGGTAACACGCGACGTACGATAGCAATATCAGGCGATAAGTGTCAAGTCTAAACCTGGCTTAACGGATGAGCGTCGACGTGGCTTTCCGCGGAGTGACGGATAGTTGCAAAATATACACGCGCGATACAATGGCTCGCTTACAGATTACTCCCGCGACGCGATAAATCTACGCGAAATGCAGGTCGTGAGCGTGATTTCAAGAACGGAATGATGGTGTGACCGCGAGCTATTTGGATATCATGTCGAGATGCAGCAGGTCACATTTCCTGTAGAAGCTTCTCAATTAAGGGACGGTAGAGTTTTACAAGCTGCGCTTATTCCAAGTTAGTAATTGCAAGCAGCCACCAAAGCGAATGTTATCTTGGTCTCTTCTAGAATTTATCTATATCTCTGTACACAATTGTAAAAGTCGATGTTATCAAAATAATGGCTTTCCGCACAATATATAATAAAAACAATAGACATTCGTTAAATAAGATAGTTAATGCGTAAATTAATAGTGAAATATTTTGTACACCGTATTTGAAAAAATTTCATTAATTATCTGAGGAATAATAACTCTTAACCCAGAAGTTATTTGACTTTTTTTTAAGTTAACAATCATCTGGGATATTTTTATATTCCAATTAAAATCATTATTATTAACAATTTATTGTATTTTATCGATTGTTTTGTAATTTATTAGTATTTAAGAACATTATGGGTATGGATTTAATCACAATTTTTTGAAAAAAGTAAATAGAAATCAAATAAATATTAAACGGAATACACACTATTAAACAACTTATTATGACAATATTTCTAAAAAATAAAGATTTTAATTAATATAATTATTTTTTTAATTATTGTGGGTTTTCGATCGAATTATATATTTACAGATTCATAACCAATAAGTTAATAAAAAAATAAAAAATACGATACATAATAATATTCATATAAAACAATGTTTTATAATAATTCATATTTTTTCGCCGTTGAAATATAAAAACACCCCACGTGACTATTCCCAGGTTAACATCTACTTTCCAACAAGTATACACAAATATAAAGAGCTTCTTACTATTATTGATAATCGATATTATGAAATCAAATTACGATGTTGATCAGCGACTCAGTTTTCTTTGAGGGTATCTAAAAATCATACTTAGAACTTCGAGTTTTCCTGAGATACGTCTTGAATTCAGAAAATCACTAGATCATTTTTCATCACCGTAGTGCTCCATTTTTCATGTGACCCTGTATAGTTATGTAAATAAGGTCGTGTTGAATGTAGAGTAAAACGAGATGTACAGTAAAATGAACATCGTAACTCGGAAGAAAACACCAAGTATCTATAGCATTAAACACTTTCTTATCCGCAGTATGACAAAACATAACATTTGTAATAATAGATAGTCATAGTAAAACTAATATTGCATCACAACTAGACATATTAGCTAAATAATAAGATAGATAAATTTTGTCAGCCTTGCATTTTTTAAATCTAACACCAAGTAATTCTGTACATTCTTGAGAATTTTAACACTCATTGTTAGTTAATATTAAAAACACTTTTATTTTAATAAGTATATCTCAAAGTTTATGTTTTCTAATGCTAAGTATTACGTATTGTGCCGCATACGAGATAAAAGTTTTAAAAAGTCTGAGAAAGAGAGAGAGATTAATAGTACGCCACGGAGTTATCGCCTACGTTTCTGGAAGGAAAATAGTTTGAGGAAGAAAAAGTTTGAGCACGAGATATTCTTAACCCGGTTATCGTGGAGTTAATTAACTGCGAAAGCCTTGCCACTTGCGGCGGAGTAAAACCGCGGATGAAAGGTGCATTCGAAATGGGTGTTAAGTCGCGAACGAGCGAACGTGGGCGACCATGAATCATGGGGCGCGAAGGCGCGTCGTATCAGCGTTCGTCTCGTGAAACTGGAGCGCGGCTGAAGACAACTTTTCGCACGACGAAGCAACATGCGTCACGAAGCATGTGTTATTTTAACCCATTAAAGCACGTCCGTCCATCTAGTTCCTCCCTTAACAAAATCGAATGAGCACGCTACACAAATTGATCTCTGGAAACAATTTTATGCAAATTTCAAGACAGTTATTAGAGAATCAAAATATGAAAAAAAAAAACAGAAGAAAGACTATATTAAAACTAATACTTCTCTCACAAAAAATACATTCAACGCTATTATACGTAAAATTCATGCCTTTCTCGAATATTGTCGTTAAAATAATGTAAGAATTTTTATAATATCGTAGACGAAAAACTATATCAAATTGTGTTTTATTTGTGTAAATAAGAAATAAGAAACTTTTCTATTGACAGACATCAAATAACATTTCCGTGTACTATCAAATTCTCTATACGATAAATCTTCGTATTCCTGAGCGTTTGTGCAATTGAGTTTGATTTGGGAAGTAGATAAAGTTATAAGATGGCATTCCGCGCAGAATTCCGGTCAGGAAGGAAATAATTTTCACCGCGAGACGCACGCACATAGCGCAAACCTTCTCAGGTTACCAAGAGTTAACACCGACACGTGTCGAGCCGCGAGCTTTCACCGGGGAATCTGAAGGCCACCGCGACGGACGTGATGATCGTCGTGGAGCAACGACACGTGTAAATTCCCAATTCGCCAGGTGACACTTAAATGACATCTGTGATTCTAATCGACGGCAAGATATCGAGAACTTTAACATAACACGCGTCAAGGATACTGCCAGTGGCGTTTCGACCTATCGGACGATAACCATTGGGTACTATCGATCAGCGTCATTGAGAGGCATTACTATCAATCGACGGAACGCAGACCGATTGGGATAATTGATAATAAATCCGTATTTCTGTAACTTTGTCTAGATATCGTATTCTTATCGAATTTGATTTGCGTGAATGAAAAGATTGCTTAGAATGAAGAAGACTTTAGTTATGTATACACTGAAAGAAAAGATTGGTTGCTGCAGTAAATTAGATGATAAAATATGGCATAGCATTTTGAATTGGCTGCAACAGCCAATTTTTAGTTGCTGCAGCCCATTTTTGGTTGTGCTAGCCTATCCGCAATGTCAGTATAGGATTTCGATTGGCTAACGCAATCAAAAATTGGCTGCTGCAGCCAATTAAAAATGCTATGCTATATTTTATCATCTAATTTCCTGCAGCAGTCAATCTTTTCTTTCAATGTACGTTGGTATTTGGAGAAAAGTACTTGGTATTTGTGACTAAACTGCATGGTAAAATAATTATGGTTAGGAGCTCCCATTTTTATAATTATTACTGCTATATTAGTAATAATAATTACATATTTATAATTCTATATACAAAAAATATACAGTTGGCAAAAAATTGACTATAATAGTATTCGTTTTCGGTGCCAACTACATATTTTTTGGTATATAGAAATATAAATATAATTATTACTAACATTATATAGCAGTAATAGTTATAAAAATAAATGTAATATTATAATCACAAATACCAAACATTTCTCTCAGTGAATCAAGCGTATTATTTTCTAATCTTAAATAAGTATTTACATCTGTTACATTAGATAGACAATAAAGCATTGACAAAGCGACGTTATAAATCGCTTTAGTAATGTCTAAAAAATATGAAAGAGAAGAAATCGGCACGTATCTTGTATGCGTAAAAAATTATCATATAGCATCTAACTGCCCACTTCGCATACTATATTCATTACTTGAATAAGCAAACATCGACAAACGTTTGTACCATTTCTTTTCAAGTTAGACATATAAGATATGCTGATCAAGCTGCAAATCGCGATTCTTGAACATTTAGGATGTTGTGTCTTATTTCTGTGACATTAGATAAAATCTTGATATTTTTATAGTATTAAATAGAAAATATTGACTGCACACTCTAAATCTCCATTAATTATCGCAAAAACATTTCTTGATGAATATCATTGATAACACTCTGGCATCGCAAAATACTGATAAAACACTTCGAAGGAAGTGTTGACTGCTCCGATGCTATTTATATATAGAATGGAATGAATGGAAGTATCGCTATTCTCAACGCGAACATTTCTGTTCAACTAAAATGATAATGTCACGTGTAAAGCATCGATACTGTCAAAATACCAGTGGTTGCATCCCTACGGTCGAGCCAAATGTCGCGAAGTAAAATGGTAGCGTTGGTTGTAACGGAAGGTGGAAGGTAGAGGAGGTGAGAGATGTATGTACCTACGTGTATTCTGTGCCGAGAAACGACGGAGGTACCGCATAGCGCCGTTAGGAAGCCGCAACACGGTAGGAATGAGCAGTAAGAATAATGCGGTCTGCTTCGCGCCATCGGCGTCAGCTAGCAGCCAAGTAATTTTAATCGGACTAGATCTTGACAGTGCATACAACTCCGCGATATAACTTAACTTTTAGCTCCTTTTCACCATTTTTTTAGTTAGAACCCCGAAAATGCTTTCTCAATTATCAGAATATAATTTTAAAATACAAAAAGATTTTTTTTTAATTTCTGTTTAACAGGATCATTTTGCGCTCGCGATGAAGCTCTTTCCAATAATTTTTACTATACATTATTTATTAACCTTTTTTTTTAGTCCTCCCGCAATATTATTATATTATTGAATAGAGTTTGAATTTTTATTCATACATAATCTCGATCTTATTCAGATTAAATTGTAGAGACTCTACTGCATTACCAGCTAGAAAAGAGAATCGTAGGTAATTTATCGATGCCGAAGACATTCAAGATTGGAAGTAAAGTTGAAATGCTGCGACGTTAATAAAAACCTCCAGAGCATTCCTACGTGTATCCATCACGGCGTCCCCCACAAGGCCGTCGCATACTTCTACCGTGAAAGCCGAGTGATTCGCCTATGTGTTTTCGCTCTGCTAATTGGCTTAGCTGAAGCCGCGTTTATCCCGGTCTACCCGAGATCATCTCCGTGTTTGCCGGAGAGAGAACCGACGTCTCTCTCGTTATGGAGTTCAAACAGGAACGCTTTACCGCGGCGTTTCGCCAAGCCGTCAAATGGCTCGTAATTTCTGTAGCTTTCATAAATGTCGCGTGCCGTCTCTCGAGATTGAAAATTTCGTGATACGCTTACATGTGCGGATCACAGCAATCAAACTGCGGATTACAGCAATCGGGTAGCAGGTTGATGCTAATTGTCATAATTTTGATGTCAAAATGACGTCTTTGATGACATCTTGACGTCAAAAAGACGGCAAATACTATCAGCTTGTTATTTGGGAACTGACGATGTGTGAGTCTTCATGTAAGGTAAAACGAGGCTAGTTAAGCATAGGGGCAAGTTAGGACATGCAAATATTTCAGTAACCGAAACCCGTATGGACATGTCTATGCTAGCGTAAAATATCGCGAAAACAGACATTACTGCTTTTCGTTTAGTCTAGCATTGCTTTGTGCTTAATTTTTATTATAAAGAGTTAAGTTTTCAGTTTTATTTAAACTTTTATTAATTAATTAAAACATTTACAGAGAGTATTAAAAATTATTACAAATAGGAGATAAACGTGCGCTTTGGTAAAAATTTGATGAATACATCTCTTCTTTTGTTTTTTTTGATAACATATCAGATAATTATCTTCACGCTCAACTTACCTCAGAGTGGCTCAACATACCTTATGGGTGGCTACTCTGATTTTTTTATTTAACAAATATTTTGTATTCAATATTTTGTAACGAATTTTTTTCTTATTTATGAAATATGTTAAGGATTTATGAGTGCTTAATTATTAAGCCAGTAAATATGCAACGTTCTAAAACAATTCTCATTAGTCTAATAATAGTGTGACTAAAAAGTTGCTCAAATTAGCCCCGCTCTACTCTACTACAGCATATTATATATGATAGTTACACGCCAACCCAAATTTGGCTCTTAAGCCCTTTTGGAACACCAAGGTCGATTAACGTTAACCCTAGTTAATTCGCTTTTGTTCCTCTATCTAGATCACAGATGGTACTATAAATTGATAGAAAAACTGGGTTGCAGCTGACCCAGAATCAGTTAGCTCTGATTATCGATGTAACGTAGGCTTAGCTGGAGATAGCGGTAGCAGAACAGTACATTCATAAAAAGATTTACTGTTTCTTCTGTGCAAAAACATAATTAAATTATTTCATTTTTCGTAAACGTTGTAAAAGTCATAAAACATGATTATTTTAAGTAATTTGCAAGTAAATTTTTTATTTAGTAATGAATATTATTCGATTGTATAATAAAACAAAAAATGAGAATTTAAATGGAGTAATTAAACAATATAAACGGATAGTTTATATTCTAAATATATTTTTATTATGTTTCACATAATTCAAAATAGATGATACATTTAAATCAGCGTTAAGTTAATTTTAAGTAAATAATTATAATTTACTTTATGCGAAATGTTTATTTTAAATTAACTATTAAAATTTAAATTAATTATTAAAATATAATATCAAGCATCAAAAATTGCATTCTGTTAAAAGTGAATGTAAACTGTATTTGATATACAGTATACGATAAAATTTGGTGGAATCAATTATATAAAGATCTTTTATGAAAATATTAATAAATGGCAAAATCGTTATATGTATTATAGTTATTTGCGGTTTATCGATACAGTTCATGTATCGTAAGTTTTCATAAAATGTAAAACATCACGTTGGTCTCCCGCGCATATGAATTCATTTCAAATAAACCGAATATAACATGCTGCTACGATACGTGTTCAGTTTCAAAGAGACATGCTTCGCGATCGTGGAATATATATATGCGCTGCCGCCCATAAAATCAATATGTAATTAACTTCGATTAGGTCGCCGATGTGGCAGTTTTGTGTCGTATCTGCTAGAAAGGTCGTATTGCACGAAAGTTGGGGCAGCTTTATCTCGGCGTTTCTCAATAAAATTAAATAAATATCTGTATTTTACAAATAAATATTTGTAAAATACAGATATTTATTTTGTAAATAAAATATGAATAAAATCTTTTTTCCTAAGAGAAAATGAATATTGATTATGTTATTTATCGAAAAAGGAAAAAATAATTTGTAATAGTTTCCTTTTTCACGTTTCTACCGATAGAAACTATCTGTACAGATAAATTTTTTAAATTAAAAGCAGAGATATTCAAGTCATATTTTTGTAGATTATGTATCACGAAAATATTTAATCTTAACTTTTTTAAACAAGTATTTTTAAAAATGAGGTTACAATAAATAATATTTAAATTAAAAGATAAAAGTAATCAGTAAATTTTACGCTTTAATATTATTATTCATTTATGAATATGTTTTATAATTATATGCATAGTAGAAACAAAATTAACTATTATTAACATATGATTAAAATAAAACATGAATTATACCATTTATTATAATTAGCTTGCGTAAATTTTTAATGATACGCAATGATTTATATTAAAATTATACGTGACCATAAACAAAATAAACGGCTGCATCTTTAAATATGTATATTTCAGTTATATAGAATTTAACATATTTGAATTATAATGCAATATTCTCATCATAATAAATGTATGCAGGAGGAAAATAATTTTTGGTAAAAGCTCAATAGTTGTGGTTCGAATATACTAATTAAAGCTTTAAAATTTTTAACTCTTTAACTTAAATTAACAAAAAATCTAGGATTCCCCCTCCTCAGTTTTCATATTCCTACGATTGATATATACAATCTGTTTGTCCGTTGTACATCAAACAGTGATTGCCTCATGTATGCGCTCGTAGTGCATAGCTCGATGTCACGTTTTATCTGTCGATCGTTTCGAATAATATTGTCTGGCAATGGAAACGTGGTGATGTTAACACTTTCACCATCAACGTATCACCGATGATACAAACGACCGTTGTGCAAACGCCAAACAGTAGTGAAAGTGTTAATCACATCGAAGCCGGAGCCGTTTCGATACGCCTCTTTGATAAATTCTTTCTCAACGTGCATTTTTTATGAAATTGTAGATCGATAGATCAAAAGCAGAAACTAAATTCCTATTCTAAAAATTTTCAAAAATAAAATTTATTTTTTCTTTTGCTATGTATATTGCCCTGATACGTTATTTTTTATATTTGTTAAATCTAAAAGTGTTATTTTTTTTCATATCCTCAAACAACGGTATAATTGAACTTTACTCCTAAAAATCTTTCTCTATAAATCTTCCTCTAAAAGCTTTCCTCTATAAATCTTATAGCGAATTCGATTGGATGCACTCAGTGCGCATTGGTGCGTATTAAAGCCGTCACACGTCAAACTGACATAAAAATGTGTGTTTTATATTGATATAAAACAAACGAATTAAATGAAATTCTCAATACATTTTATTGTACTGTTAGTAAAAGCTATATTTTATAATTCAAAAATATTTGCATTTCATTTTTACACAAATTAAATTAGTGTATGGCTTTAGTGCGTACTTGTGCGTCCAAATTCGTTATTAATTAGTAATTGCACTGAAATAATTTCAATCAAATGTTCAATTAATATATGTATAAAAATAGTTTTACTTTTTTAAATATTTAGTATTATCGAATATAATAATATATAATTAACTGTTTGATCATAATTACTAAATATTTAAGAAAGTAAAATTATTAATCAGTTATATTAACCGAACTCTTGATCGAAATTATTTCACTCAACATTTGATAGTTATTACCAGACTCGTTTTTTAGTTTGAAACTTTATCGGCCCATAATATTTCTTCCTATTCTGATCTCAAGGAAGGAATTAAAAATAGTTCGCATAATCTATAAAGATTCAGATTTCTATCGCAAATGGAAGAAATTTGGCGCTTGGTTCTTCAATCTCCAAAATCATATGTGCTTGAAAAATTTCACAAGCATATAAGTAAATATTTTCTACCTATTATAAATATATTATCTAATTCAAATATTATTAATTTATCCATAATTGATTGAATTCGGCTTTTTCATGCTTTTTATTACGAAAATTCATTTAGGAGAGGGAGAGAAAACGGGATGATAACATGAAATCCGAGTTATCTTTGGGGAGGCAAGCGACAAGGTTCGCGCGCGCCCGTTTTAAGTAATTGGATTCATGGAGTTTAAACGCGAGCTTAAGTAATTAAGTACGGTGTCGGAGTCGCGCTTTGCGTTCGAGCTGCGCATTTCGCTGTGCCGAATTACATTACATATCCGCACGCGGCACGACGCAACGCTTTGTTGCGGCGCGCGACGCACGGTGGCGATGGCAACGACGTACTTTCGATTACACGAAATCAACGTATAATTAACTTCGCCCGATTGTTCGGTTTTGTAAGCCTTCCGATAAATTCCACGCTCGCATGTTCCGAGCTGCTCACCGATGGCGGGGAAAACGAATACATCGGCTACGATCGCGCGCTGCATTCATGATTCGCGTCGCATCACGTCGCATCCGCGCTCCTGTGCTCGTCTGCACTTTGTCCTCGACCGCGTGCTACCCACCAAACGGCTTTAACAATTATTAATTTTATACTGTTAAATCTATAGTGTCAAATTTAATCTAACGTGAATCACCACTGCTCCTACTAAATAACTATCGTTATTTTTTTATCAAAATGATAGTTAAATTTGACACTATATAGTGTCAATTTGACACTATATTAGTGTCAAATATAACCATTGTTTTAGTATAAAATAACGATATGATTGAGGCGCAGTGGCGACTCACGTTAAATTAAATTTGGCACTATAGATTTAACAGTGTACATAGTGTAGCGTAATTCGAATATTCATCATGCGCAATAATAAAAAATTATCAATTATACAACGAAAGAGCAATTTTGTTGAAAAATGTAAAAATTTGGCTAGATAGAAATCTGAAAATAATTTTATTGGGTCATCAAAGTAATTTTGCAGGAATTTTAAGCGTGATGAGCAATGTTGCAAAATGTTTTAATATATTCTATCAACTAATTTTGTCGTCCTATCTAATTGTTTTAATGGTCCAGCAAAATTATTTTTCAGATCTGTATTTAGCAAAATTCATCAGTAAAATTGCTCTTTCAGTGTATGTGCGAAAAAAAACAGATCTAATTGTATCGGATTATGTTATACAATTATGTTGAGAAAGATCTGAGAAAAAAAATGTTAATATCGTGATAAATATCAACTATGTCAACAATACGTACAATTATGTCAAATTTTCGATATTTTGTTTTCAGTACCAAGTAGTGTTTAACAATACCAAGGTATTAGAGATCCTATAGGATCTCTGATATAATGAGAGTCTGGCCAAAGTGGATTGGTCTTTTGACTGATTACTTATATGGTTCATTTGGTATATAGTTCGAACAGCTTTGTATATTTTCGGAAAGTGAAAGAAAAAAAGGAGGAGAGACAGATAGCTATCTATCCGCCATTTTTTATCAGTTTTGGCCAAATTCTTATCGTTATAGAGGATTTCTATACCAAGATTACAAGAGATGTAAAACAAATACAACAAAAAATAACATAAAAAATAACTGGTAGCATTAACGACAAAGCAAACAAAAAAGACTCTGGCGCGATATTTTTTCGTATATAAATAATTTTGAATATAACATTATTTTTACTGAATTATGTATATCTAAATGCAACTATATAACAGTCGTCGCAAAGATGACAAAATTGATTAACGTCAATCAACCGTTCATACAGACACGACGTATAACGTTCATAAGCTGCAACGTGATCAGTAAATAGATCTACTGAATCGTCGAAGACGAAATACGATAATATAATTGGTTCGTTAAGCATTTGTAGCGTAAATAACCGTAAGCGCTTCGGTACGCAATAATAATATCGTATGCCGCAGCGTGAATCGAATTTACGGTGAAATACGCATAGGAAATCCCTGCAGAGTGAAAGGGGATGATACGCGGCTAGAGAAGGTGGAGGTGATAAAGAGGACGACGAATAAAAGGAGTGAAGAGAAAGCATGTGGAGAATCGGTTTTCCGGTTTAGAAAACGGATGTGTAAACAAGAAACAACGGTCGCAGTCGAGCTTAATATGAATTGATACCTAGGGGCTTGTAACAGAATTTGCGAGCAAAGTTAAAAATTGTAACGACAAGAAAGAGTTAAATGCATTATTGATTATGTTTAAATGGAGAACAATGTGCGGTCGTTCTCGCTTATTTCTCACGTGGCTACATAAAAATGAAAAAGTGTATTTTCATGCAAACATTAATTAGCGTCGGGTATTTATATGCAGTGCGAACGTAGAATATTCTTATAACTACATAAAGCAAGAAGTGATTACGTTGTAGCATCTAAATTTACGTACATGATAAAACTTGCACATATTTTGTATCTATATGTACATTTATTTATATATCTTTAACTTATTTCGGTAAAACTTCAATAATTAAACAAACAATTATAAGAAAATATACGATGTTATAATATATTTCGGAGCCTTAAAATTCTTTCGTCTTAACATTGATTGGTAAAGTTTAAAATAAATTCGTATATTCTTATACGGAAAGAATAGTTTTGCAGAAGTATCTAAAAATTTAGCTGAATGCAAATTTGAAAATAAATTTTATTGAAAATTACCATTAAAATAATTATATACGACATTTTCAAACTGACTACTATAATGTCAAATTTTTTGCAACATTGCTCATCATACTTCAGTTTCCTACACAATTATTTTGATAATTTAACAAAATTATTTTCAAATCTGTATCTATCTAAATTTTTAAATAATTTAGCAAAATCGTCTTTTCCCTGCAGTTTACCAGTTTTACTTCTTCTATGTCTCGCTACACTATTAGAGAAATGCAAAACACGTAGAAAACGCTTTATAAAAGAAGACAGTGACGCAATGCGGAATGTCTCAGTCGTAAGAGACAGGTGAGATATCGTATACAGGAATTCAAGGTTTCCTAAAATTCTTGCTTGTCTGTTTGGTTTTTCGCAACGATGTGAATCACATTGAAAAATGAATAAAAATTAGGCCGCGGGGATCAGTTGGCGAGAGCATGAATTTCTCGAGCTTAGAAAAGAGCAGGGCTCGAGCTAATCGATTAATTTGTTAGCGTTTGCAACGTTTTCGTGGAAAATGTCCGGAATATGGCGTGCGAAAGTCAGAGATCAAAGAGACTGAAGTTACTCGTCGCTGCGCCGCAGAAATTCCGAAAATAATGAAGGCACGATGTTTGCTCACTAGCGCGAAGCTATTTCGCGGACGAGCGACTCGGGCACCCGCGAGACGCGCGTTCGTCCGTTCAGCTTGAATCATGACCAAGCGCTTGCAAAGTTTACGGACGATTATGCGCACATACGTCGTCGTTTGACGTTACTGCGTCGCAATATCAGGCACTGTGTATAAATGCGCCTCGCGTGATCGCAACGTGGATCGCAGTATTTCTAATAGCAAAAAAGTAAGGTTCTTTTTTTAGTTTTTTTTACTCATAATAGTTACTTTAAAAATATGAATCTTAATTTCAAAAGTCATAAATTTCCTTAAGGTTTTAAAAACATCAATTACAAGTAAAAACTTTTTTCCAATGTAATCCATATCATTTTTTTAGAATGTCGTAAAAAATTAACTGTTTATTAAAATTTATTTAATGATCATTATTTTATAAAAGTCACAGTTTTAAAATCGAGACACTCGAAGTATTTCAACTATTGAAGTATCTCAGTTATTGAAGTATCTTAGATAAAAGACTGAGACACAAAGAGATTATACTGTGTTCAATTTATCAAACAAATATAGTTGAAAAAATATAAACGTGAGGTTTTTCAAGCAATTAAAAACCCAATATAAAATCTCATAAAATTCCATAAAACAAAATTAATCAAAAATTGTATTAACGTTTCAGATATTACTACGGAGTATAAATAATGTTATTTATTTATATTTCAATTAATAAATATTTAAACGAATATTTAATTACTCGTAAAACGCCACAATTTGTGATGCGAGATGCAGAGACGACGAGCAAAGTAACACAACCTTTCAGGAGTTTGCGAGCTTGGCAAAACGTGTAAAAAGAAAGACGCGTACTAATTTAATGGAGAAGGCGAGGAAGCGGAAGGAGACTACATCGAAAGAGCATTGCGGGTCCTGGAGGAAGTTTGATGTTTCGAAAGAAGAGGGTGATGCGTGTTCAAAAGCCGCGACTAAAAATACAAATGCTATTTCAAGCTACAGGCGGAAGGTCAAGGCGTGCTAGAAACGGCTTGTTCGCTCGAGGAAATATGTGTCTTCTTCGTGGCCATCGTCGTCCTCGTCGCGTCGTCGTCTCCGACTATCTCGCGTGCTAAAGCAGTAACAACTTTCTCTCCTCCACGTGTCACTTCCCGCGGTACTTATTTTTATTGTAATTGTTTCAATTGTTTCATGTAACTTTATACCTCCCGAGCTTCCACGTTTCTCTTTCTCTTTATGTCTTTTCTCTTTCTCTCTTTAAATTCGTTTTCCGTAAATATTTTTTTGTAATAGTTTCTTTAAATCTCGTGCAATATCTTTCCTTTTTTATCGCACATAAAATTGCGCTTATTCTTTTGCACGGAGTAAAAAGAATCATAGGAAGATTTTATTACAAAGTTTTATTAAGGTCTTTTATTAAAAATGTCCTCGATTTTTTAGAGTTTTAAAGTTTGATGACTACGATCAGAAGAATTCGCATTTTTCACATCAGCGCCCGATAAACTTGTCTACCCTAATAATTAAGTAAGCTTTTTGTCATTCTCAGCTCACATATCGAAAGCTTATTCATCTCGCGACATACCGACGTGCGAAAGCTCACCACTGAAATTTGATGAAAACAGAATTATTCGATGAACGCGACACGCCTCGCCAGTTTTCCATTTCAGAAAAATGCATAATGGTTCACGGCGGGAACTCTCGAACAATGGACAGCAGCGTACAATACGTCGAACGTCGAAGTGTAAAAAGTGAAAGAAACTCAAACATCCAGTGAGCGAGTACGCGCGCGATTCAATATGGATGTATACCGTAATATTCGCGGTGTAATTCGAGCATAACGTATCGCGGTCGTCGGAGAATTCCCCTTTCTCGTGCAGTCGTGTGTAGCCATTGATCGAGCTATACCGAGCTATCTGTCGGCTACTATCGATAAGACGCCGTAGATTACGAACGAGAAGCCGCGGAGACGTCGGAAGGAGCGGACTTCGCGCTGCTCCTTTTATACGCGATGCGGCTACCGGCTCCTCTGCATCTCGCCCGATTGCCAGGTGCCGGCGAATCGGTATCACGCTCGACTATACGTTAATCAAAACATCGTTTATGTGAACTGCTTCGGGGCAAGATATGTACTATCCGATAGTAATATCCGATGGGAACCTCGATTCCCCGCGTTTGTGCGTTCCTTGTGGATTAATACACTCAAACACATACAATCCTCTCTCTCTCTCTCTCTCTCTTTCTCTCTCGTGCACTTCCAACATTCCGGATTCGCGGATTTCTGCGAGCATGTATATTCGCAAATTTTGATTATATAAATTCTAAATATCAAAAAACCAAATTCATATTCGGAAAATACAGTTCACAGAACACGAGCCTTTTCTGTGTAATTAAAGCGGAGACGCTTTGAAGAATAAATCTGGATTTTTAGAAATTCTAGGAATCTAAAAATCGTCTTTTCAAGGAGTGCAAATTGCCTAAATCCTATGAAATTTCACTTCCCGCAGCGGATTCTGAATTCAATAACATAAAGTCTCGTGAATACTTGATCCCACGATTCGGTGCGATTTTCGAGAAACTCAACGCATATCTTTCATTTTACATCGATATTTCGCTCCAATACTATCGGCAACAGCTCGAAATACTCTGCATTTCGTGTTTTCGTCACGTTGCAACGAGCGGGGTAACCGGCAGTAAGTAATACAAGCTCCCCGAAGGCAGCAGAACAAGCATACGCGCCGCTGCAAGTGCCGCTAACGGCGATAATGATCCTTCCTTTCGTGTGAAATAGTGCGTCGATAAGGTATCATGGATTACGAGGAGCAGGTAAATTTGAGCAGACTCTTTCTCTCTCTCTCTCTCTCTCGTTTCGTGCGGCGGTTCGAGAATGACCGGATCATCTCGCAACTTCATGTTACGAGCTTCGCTTATCGAACGATTTGCAGCACAGACGTCTCTCGCAAGAATATATAAGCTCGCGCGAATATTACGTTCCATTAGGTCGATTTTTCGGATACTGCGGAGTAAAACGGAGACGGGTTCGACGTCTAAGAGACTCACGTACGTGCGTCGATACCGTCGATGGCGCCGATTATAGCTTTTTGTCGTGCGCACTCTCGCGAGACATAATCGATCGCTGGAGCGCACCGATTTCGAAAACACGTAATGTCGCTCAAGTAAATCTATTGCAGTCCATTTTGCATATTTAACAGTATGTTCGTGCGTTTTTGAGAGCAACATTGAGTTCGTATTGCAATCCAATAAAATGTATCACGTGACGAAGCAAACGGCTTGCAAATATCGCAAAACCGACCGACGATTACGGTTCATTACGCTGTTTTCATGTTCAAGAGGATGGAAATAATCACCCCATCGCTGCCGCATGTCGCCTTGGACACTAAACGAGTCGCAAAAATCGTTAGCATCGATCTTTTTTTATTCTCTACCTTCCAAAAATATCATTGAGCGACTACAAGTATAAATTAAACGTGGAAAAAACACTTTACGAAAATAAAATGATATGAATGAAATATAAACAGAATCTGACAAATGAAAGAGTATTCGCGAATACGTAGAAGATATTTTTAAACAGGAAAAAATATTGAGATGGAATATTTAAATGAAAGAAATATTTAAATATGAAAAAAATATTTAAAAATGTGGAACAAATAGAAGAAATACCCCAATATGTATATATTTTTTTTTAAATAAATCTGTACTAGTGTGTGTGTGCGTGCGTGCGTGCGTGCGTGCGTGTGTGTAGGTTCATATTCAGAACACGTTTATAACAATATTGCACGTGTATTTAGCATATAGGTCACGTTACATAAAATTTTAGAAATAAAAACGCATATTTGTTAATAAAAATCTAAATACGGACTATAATATTTATCGGTGTAATATATAACGGTACAACAGCATAAAACGTTGGAAGTATATTAAGAATATAATACAAATACAATATAATTATATACTTAATATAATTATATATTTTACTTAAAGATTAACTGTATCATAATATTACAAACGATAAACAAGTAACCGCGGGATTGCACTTTATTAATTCGCTTAAAAATGATGTAATGTACATATCCACATTGCCAACCGATCGTTATAGAGGCGTAAGCGGCATGCACATTTCTCATCGTCATACAGCGGCACGATGCTGCAATAATTATCTTCCCTCCCTCCGTTTTTTGTCTTTCAACGAGCGATCGCGTGAAATCACGCGTATCGATAAGACGACATAGATTACGGGAACATAAGCGCGTGACGTATTCGCTTTTAAGTGCGCGGCGCAAGAACCGGGCGGCGGCGATCGCTGCACGTACGAGGGCCGCAATTAATTTTCGCGTTTCCCCTGCGAACGCATTTGTCTCATTTATGCCCCAAATTAATGTCCTTAAGTCGGTCGAGACCTGACCCTCCCAGCTTGGCTGCACCGCACACGCGCGGTTAAGTTTCACTTCGCGAATACCACGTCCTTGGAGCATGCGGCGTACTGTCATCGGAATATCTGCAGCCCGCCGCTCGTATGCGGACTCGATACATGGTGCATATATGTAACTCATTCCAAGCGCATGATTCGACATCGTAATCCAGTTGCGCGATTCCGCGTGTAACTTGCTTTTACAATCTAATCTGACGCACTACACGAGACCATCAATTCCGCTTCGAATTTAACCACGCAGCGAGATCTGTGAGACATGGACATTGTCCGTAAATCACATTACAACTTTAAAAGCAAAATCTTTATGCCCGGAAGAAAAATCGTTACATAAAAACAGGTTATCCTAGATGCGATTTATATATTATAACTAGCTAAATTTATTCGAAATAAAATTGATATGTCTAAGTTTTCTGATATTGATATGTCTAAGATTAACTGAGCAGCATATGCTCCGAGAGTAATGTAAAATGATGCTGTTAGATATGAAAGGAAGCATGGTGATCCATTCTCTTAAGTTAAATAACATTGTGTTATTTTTAACTGCCATATGTATCAAAATGTAAATTAATCCATTTCTGTGGTTAGTTTTAAAGTAAACATCGTAAATAACGTATGTATTTACTTTTTAATAAATAATAAACTAAATTTGAATCAAATTCAATACATTTTCTTGAGTTACATTGTTTAACTCTATTGATTGATGGCGACTTACAAAATGATTAAAAAGAACTCAAATTGGATATAATTTTATATTATGAATTTAATATATATATTATATGTATATTCAATTATATATCGTTGATTCTATCAAACGACTTTTGTTAGTAGATACGTAAACTTTGCGTATAATTGTCAAAACGTTGTAAAGAATCATGAGAATGTTGACGTTTATATTAAATGTGATGCTAATTTCTTTAGAAAAGACGAAACATCCTTTGTAGGGATAATGTTAAACGACCTTCTCCCTAAATATATACTTTGCGAGAGAATGCACTCGCATTTCGCCACTTGCTCCGCAGTGTCCTACAAAGCATTGAGCGGTAAGAAAGCAACATTACGAAGTTACTACAACACTCGGAACAGCCTGGTTTGAAGTCGCGAAGTGTTTCATAAAAGCGTTAACTTTCCAGGACGGAAATTTCTCCTTTCCTAAAGCGGAAAACCCGAACAGCCACTGAAAAGATAAGGGGAAATCTGCCATTGCTTCGATAGATATTCCATTATTCTACATTATTTCTAAGCGAATAATTGCATTTTACTACAATATAAAAAATTATTTCATCGTGGAAAGGAATAATGATCGTTTCGAATAATTGCCGGAAAGATCGATCAATCGAATTAAATTTAATTAAACCGGGCAAGCAATTGGTTATTTTCACGGTTGTCAACGCTAATTGAGTTACACGACTGCGACAAAACACGACTGCACTTGTCATAATCCGTTCGACAATTCCGGAGCACGGAGTGGTCGAAATTTATCCGCAGCTGCGACGCGCGAGAACCTCGATGGTGCACCGCACCACTGTGGGATCGCTACTTTCTCCAACGAAATACCAACGAGTTAGGCACTACGTGAGAGATTAACTGAGCAGCATATGCTCCGAGAGCCTTGCTCTCTCGCTTATGAATCCACCGCCAGTAATATAGCTCTCGAAATAGACCGCGACATCGGATCGCGGAGTTCTTGGGGAGCCATGAGAATTGCGATATCCGATCGGAACATTATTGTTAAACTGTTAATTCGCGATATATTAAATTTGAAATTGTGTGTGTGAAATCAACAGTACAATCAAAAAGTCTTGTAGGTAATCACCTATCGTTCTTTAATATGCACAGCTTTTAATGAAAGATACACTCAATATAGCTTTTGGTGAAAGATACAGTCAGCTTTACGAAGATTTTATTTTAATATATTAACGTTGCTAACTAATAATGTTAAGTATAAATTTTAAATATTCCTTTTAAAAAATCAGTTCAATTCTTTGTGATATAATAATCTATATACAAGAATACAACGCTATACAGGGTGTTTCCAAATTAAATGGCAAAACTTCGGGAGCGTGTAGAGGAGTAAAAAACTAAGAAAAAAAGTCCTATAGACATATGCTCCTTTTTGCTTTGTTTCGCAGGAAATCACGAAAAAAGAAAAAAATATATTTAATTTATTATTTTAATTATTTTATTTATAAACTTTTTAATGAAGATTTTGTTCGAAATGTGCACCTCTTGCAGCAATACAAGCATTGCATCTGTCAAACACGGCTCTTGTAGCAGCCAGGCACTGTTCTTGCGATATTCTGTTCGCTGCAGCTACGATACGATTTCTCAAATGTTGCTCTGATTGAATAGGCGAAGAATAAACTTCTTGCTTCAGAGTACCCCATGCATAGAAATCTAATGGCGTTAAGTCGGGCGAACGAGTTGCCCAATGTACTGCTCCTCCACGTCCAATCCATCGTTGTGGGAATTTTCTATCTAACCAGGTTCTAGCGACTCTGCTGTAATGAGCAGGGCATCCATCTAATTGAAACCACATTTCAGTACGTTGTTGTAATGGGATGTTTTCTAAATAGTCAGAAAATTCATTCTCCAAGAAATTTAGAAAACGGTCCCCATTTAATCTTGCAGGTAAAAAAAACGGTCCCACTAAAACGTCGTTCCAAATTCCAAGCCAGACATTAACAGAAAACTCTTGCTGAAATTTGTATTCTCTAACAGACCTGGGATTTTGATGAGCCCATAATTCCTTTGATTAATTATTCCACCTCTGGTAAATGTTGCCTCATCTGACCACATTATTTTAGATGGAAATAAAATATCATTGTGGCATGTCTGAAGGTACCAGTTACAAAAGTTCAATCTGTTCCAATGATCTTGAGGTAATAAATTTTGCACTTTTTGAATGTGGTAGGGATAGCGATTATCTCCTTTTACAGTTCGCCAAATTGTTTGTGGTGACACTCCCAATACAGCCGACGCATTCCGAACGCTGGTCTCAGGATGATTGTCAAAATGTTGTAAAATACGATTCCCTGCCTGCAAATCTCTTCGTAACGCTGCTTGAAATCGGTTGTTTTCTTGTCGAATTGAAAATGATCCAGTCTCTCGCAATCTATTAAATGTCAACATAAACACTCTTCGGTTTGGCACTCTTCTGTTTGGAAATCGTCGTGCATATTCTCGCACCGCCTTTAAAGCATTACCGTTGCAGAAACCGTATACAAAAACCATATCAGCATATTCACTATTAGAATACGTACGCGGCATATTGCAAAAGACAAAATTCATCTACTGTTAAAGGCTTTCAAAGAGCGACTGACAAATTCATAACAGAAAGTGGAAAATGTAATCAAATATGTCGGTGCTAGATATGGCAAGAAATGTAAACATTTTTTTTCGATTTCTCTGAAACGGAGCAAAAACGAGCATATGTCTATAGGACTTTTTTTCTTAGTTTTTTACTCCTCTACACGCTCCCGAAGTTTTGCGATTTAATTTGGAAACACCCTGTATTGTACAAATTATATTTGGGAAAAAATGAATTACAAAATTTAATTTTTATTTAAGTTTGAAAATGTCAGCTTCAAAACTGACTTTATAAATTTAAGGATTTTCAATATTATGTGACGAAATTAACGAAGAAACTCATCGAAAATCGTTTACGAAAATTGTTTACGAGATGAAAACTATTAAAAATGGATGAGATATAAATTTAAACGCATAATGAAAACGTCTGTATTAAAAAATGTAATTTCATCAACTGACATCCTGACCTAAATCTATGTCATGTAATTAACGAAGTATTGATTTTCAACGAAATATTTTTAGTTATTTAGCATTTTGAAAGATTCTACAAAAAAGTCACTTAAAATAAAGGAGCTTTGAAATGTCTACAAGTTTTTATATTTCTCTTTCTCTCTCTTAGAATATTTGATTAAACAATTTTTTTTATCATATACATACATAGAATACTATAAATTTTTTGTTTCAATTTAGACTTTTTGCAAAATTTTTTTTAAGTCAACGTTTAATAAGTTAATATGTTTAACGATAGACTTAAGAGATAACGTAAACGATGAAACGTCCTTTCTTAAAGTAGTGTGTAGTTATAGAAACTTTTCATAAAGAGAAAAGGAACAGAATACTTGGAATATTTTATATAAAACAAAAGTATTCCATGATACTATTAAAATTGAGCGTATGTGATCTCGCGACAAGTGTAAAAAAGCTATTATCGGATTAAAAAGAAACCTTTGATCCATGCGCGACAACATCCGATCAGTGTTCGCCATGACATTAAATCACTATTAAGTGTCAGTTTGTATCGCGGCCAATTGACAAAGAAGAGCTAATTACAGCGACAGCGCGACCGACTCGGCCACGAAATTACTAGGTACGGAATTTGTTAGGTACTTTTTGCAAAATGACTGGATTCCGATCGGCTGTTCACACATTAGGCGAGAAGTCTTCAGGCGTTTTGTTGCTCCTCTTCGTTGTCATCTTCGCGACCGTTGAATTTGTCATGAATATCGAATTTGTGAATTGTTTTGATATCGGGTTCAATTTTTATGCTTTTTAAAAAAATTATCTCCGGATATGTTTATCTTCATTCTTTTTAAATTTCAAGACGAATAACGATATAAAAAATTGTAACTTAAAAAACTTGCTCGCATAAAAATAACATTCTACTTTACGTACCATGATCAATTAAGTATTGTGACCAATTATCCTAATTTTGTCCTATCTTTAAAATATTCTTAAACATCTTCGTGTATTTCTCAATTATGTTATTTTAATTCATTTTATTTCTTACTTAGACTGTCTGATTCATATCGCATTATGTCTAAAGTTGTCTTGTCAAATCAAGAAATTTCTTGTTTAACAATGTCTTATCAAAATTCTTTTAAATCCAAATCAATTATAGTTGTTGATATTTATTTATTGATTAATAATATTTACGTGTTATTATTTAACAAGAAATATTTCTAAGAAAAGACATATTTCTTTCTCTCAGAAATTCTCAGAATTAGAAATTGTAAAGATAGAATAATTCGCGTATAATATTGTAATGATGACAATTATCATTAATTTTTATTGATCTATTTTATATTTTTTATTATAATATTATTTTGCAACGTATGACTGCTTCTGCAATTTCACGATATTATACTGTACATGTTATTCTATTACGTTCGCATAGCAGAATAAACCAAACACTTTTTTCTTTCTTTCATGTTTGTTCCTATCTCGATCACGTGCGTTATGATTTTTCCTCCTTTTTCTAGAATTATCAATCAGCTTCTCTCATTTTAACGGGTGTAAACGCCACAGAAAACAATTCTACGTATTCGAGTGCATACAAATATAAATAGATTTCTACGTGATGAGCGAAACTTAATGCAAACTGTGTGATGTGCAATATCGCTAGGATTAATTGAAAGATAAATTGCTTTTTGTCACACAACAATTTGAATACAATAATTCGCTCGTGTAAATCGAACGATCTTCTAAAATTGTTTATTTTTCAAGTAAAATGCAGAACCAGTAATCATTTTCGGACTACATTATTTTAACGGAGAAATAACGGTGTGAAAACAGACTGCGGTATGATTAACAGCGTATTGCGGTCGACTATGCTTCCATTGTTTGCTGATACAAGTAACAAGTTGCACGGAAGTTTCATATACGTTTGAAAGTTTACTGCGATAGATCGTGCGTAAGTCTAACTTTGTCCGTAAATAATCTGTAGACTCAGTTATTTTTGAAAAAGATTGTTTCTGTAAATCGAGTTACTTTGTGACATATACCACCTATTCCATTTGTGCTATTGGTTATCAAATATTTTCCACATTCGCGCATCTTTTGATTACCACGCGAACTATTTTATTTATGGAAACAGTTATAGAATTAAAGAACTGGGAGTTATTGTAAAATCCATGAAATGTGTATATTGTACAAGCATTGATGACGCGCGGATGAACTCTTTCTCGCTACAATCTCCACTCGTGAAAGTCTTGAGAACGACTTTCTTTCACGTGGCAATTCCTAGCGCTTCGGTATACAATTGCACGAAACGCGCAGCGCAAAATGATCCCGGTTTCATTTCAGAATTAAAAAAATTTGTTATATTATCTTTCGAGCATTTTCTAGTACCCCTTATTATTCCGTTTTATAGCACACATAGATCTAACTTTATTTACCAAGGTTTATATCATTTCGTAATTAACCTCTTAATTAACTTTCTTCTTTTGTATTTTTTTTCCGCATTGTATATCAATTATTTATAATAAACAGACTAATAAGCCGAAGTCAAACGATAGACACTTTTTCAAACAATTTCCATTTTCTTTGTGTATATACATTCTTTATCTGCCCCTGTTTCAAGCTTATGCCAACGAATATCTGTGCAGATTCCTACTCTAATTTTGATTTGTGAGACGACGGAGAATTTCATGGTCGTATAGAATCGCAGTTGGGTTTCGCACACGAGTTTCAATTTTGAGATTACGAGTGTAGATTCGGTATAACAGAATTTGGCTTAACGCCATATCCTTTGCACAATGTAACAAACTTATACATGTTAGCCGTCAAGTTAGTAAAATATTGAAGACCGCAATATGGAAAACACAGATTTCTGAATAAAAATATTTATATAGATATTTTTCTCTCGGTTAAACTTATTTTTTAACGAACCTTTTCGTTTTCAATATTGAAACAACGCTATCAAATATATTTTGTACAAAGATAACGTAATTCATTTTTTAATAATCGTACTTGCATGCAACGCACAAGCAGTGATTTATTTTTGAATTTAAAAATTCTGGCTGCATTTCTACTATGCGTAATACTTAGAAATTCTCTGCTACGAACAACAGTACGTCGGACAGTGACATTCCTACCATGAAGATCTCGTGTACATCTCAATCTACATCGTGAGAAAGTGAAGTATAACTAGTGCTCTAGCGTATAATGTCCGTGGTAGTCTCTGGTGACAAGTGATGTAAAATTTGCTCGGCACGCAACTCGTCCCGATGTTGTACATCCCGGCTGTCCGGATATATGTGTATGAGATATATACGTGCGCACGTTTCGCAACGATCGCGCGATCATTCGCTAGTCTATTTGGCTTCGTTGGCTTCGCCGTTTGCGATTCTTGCCACGTAGTACTGAATCGAGTAATCGCTGATTACGATCGCGAGCTGGTTAAGAACGGCATGTCGACTTTCCTCGCACGGTCGATGTGTGATCGCAGAGGCAGACGAGGCCTGCATGGATTAATCCCCCGTAATTAATTGGTATTAAATATTTATGGCGATTATTAAATCTCTGGCAATACTTGCAATATTTAATTAACGATACTTTGATGTATTGAAACGATATTTCGAATTGGAGAAACGTCAAGAGAGAGAGAGAAAGAGAGAAAAAGAGAAATGAGAATTTCATAAATTATAGTCTATAAATTATACATATTTATATATCATAATTAAATCTTGAGCCAAAAGAGATATTTCGATTTTTTAATTTGGAGGGAAATTTCTAACTTTCTAATTAAAACTAGATTTAGATGTTCCAAATGTTAATAAAACGTACATTTGATTCTATTTAATACTTATCGAATACATAAATTATAGAAAGAAAGCCAACGTTTATATTTTCTAGATTGATCGGTCAATGAGTTAATATGTAATAAAAATATGACATTAGATCTGTTTGTGTTGCTTAAAATTCCAAAAAATTTTTGCTTAAAAGAAGATAAATATATCTATATTTAGGCATTAAAGAAAAAGAAAACAAGATGCAAATAATACAAGAAACGCGATTAGACGTATTATCTCATTTGAAATTAATAATTGTCTCAAAAATGTCCCTCCCCTCGTTGTAAATCTGTGATATGAAGATATTTTAGATACAACGTTTCAACGTTATGTTCGTAATCGGTAATACCTATACGAGAAGCTTTTATGATTAAATTTTCACACAAAACATTATAGAATCAATACGTGTTTAGCATCCCGTGTAATTCGGTGTCAACACATACGTGTAGTTTAATTCGTTATTATAATCAATGCACGTGCTCGGCTAATCTGTACTGTGACTACTATTGTTGGATCGCCAACAAGCGGTATATTCGTAAATTATGTGAAAATATGACGGAAATCGTCATCATCATCATCATCATCATCGTCATCGTCGTCGTCGTTGTCGTCGTCGTCAGGGTTAAATGCGGGACACGTGGAATTCTCGCGCTGTCGTCGTCCGATGTAAACGTGATCATTTGGATGGCAGTACGTGAGAGCGGCCGACCGTGCTTCGGTTGACGTTAGGGTCAGCGAAAGATCGTAAATCAAGGTCGCGAGGCAGACCGCGAGGTAGACATTTTCTACCGTCTCTCTGTTCTGGCAAATTGCGCCTTTCGTACGGCGGCGACGTGCGGTAAACGGGAACGCGATTATCGATAAACCCGAACGCCATCCTCATTACCGGTGACTCGTAATTTGCGATTAACGTAAACTCGAAAGTTGTGAAACGCGTGGAAATCCAGCCTGCTGATTTAATGCGAGCCATTCGGGCGAGGACAATCGAATTGACTTTCGAAGCCTTATTAATTGCCCGGCGTTTTCATTAACGGCTGTTTAACCTAGCGCGGCCCATCAATTAACAAAGATTATTGTTCGGCTTAAAGATCCGAAAGCTTACTAGTTGCACAAGTATGAGGCAATCGATATTGTAAAATATCGATATTATATTATTCGAAATCTTGAAATAATGGTAACTAAAATGGATAGACAAAGATTAATACAAGTTAATCCAAATTAGTTCATTTATTAAAAAAGAAATTTAACGCGTTTAAAAAAATATTATATCTTTGTCTAATTTAATTAAAATATCTACTGCTAAAAAATAGACGATATTTCTTTATTAAAAGAAAAATATTTTGATAACCGAAATTTCTCCTGTTATATTATATATAGCTATAGTTGTCTATGTATAAAACATCACATGTTTTTTATTCTTCAAAAAATTGAAATTCCTTCCACACACGTAATTCGCCTTTCTTCATGCAAAATTCTTATCAGCTTCGTTAAACTATTCCGCAAAAAGCTTCAATGTTTTTTTTTTTACAATGATTGTTCAGAGAGTTTAATCATTCAAGAAAATACATATTTGATTATAATCTATAAAGGGAATATATTTTTTCGAATTGAAGTATATAAAAAAAGTAAACCCCGGCTTTAAAAAAGCAGAGAAAATAAATGCTGCATGTGTTTTAGAATCCATTTTACAATATTACGAGGTTGCTATCACGAGCAAGAAACCACTTATTTTAATACGTCTAATAACAAAAACAATGCGGAACAACAAACAGTTATACAAATATTATGATATTATTACGCAGATGACCACTGTGTCCATGTATAGCTCGTAGAACCAAAATGAACTCTATTGTTATCTTTTGTTGCCTGAGAAGTGATATTCTCTTTATATTCTTGATTGTAAATGTTATTTACGATATTTATTTCATGAACTTTACATTAAAGGCTGGAGATAATAAAATATAATATAGTATCAAATATTGGATACTCTTGGAACTACATATATTAAAATAAAAATGAGATATTGGACAGACCATTGAAGCAAGTTGATTGAAATCATAATTATAAGATAATTATATATAATGCAATAATTGTAATTTCTTCTCTTCATTAATTTATATATTACATAAATAAAAGTAAGATAAATTGATTCGTATCTCCTTCAAATATGGTTGAAAATACGTCAAAAATATGGATGTAAAAGGTTATTAACTATTAAAACGTTGACTGTAACACGCCGAGCGATGAATTGACAATAAATGGAGATAGATGCAAATTTTGACCTTACTTTAGTGCGTACAAGCCCGCCATATTTCGCGGCACACTCGTGATACGTTTTCCCGACAACGTGCGGAAAACGTGCATACAAATTCGCGAAGATCAATGAGCAAACAAAATATGCGATCGAGGGAGCGGAAAATCGGGAAACGGGGTTGCGGAGAGTAGGTGGGGGCGCAAATAAAGTATCGCGCATGTCAAATTTGCGTGGCGATTTGGTAGCCGACCAACGTTATCATAAAATCAGACCGACATGCGCGAACGTTCGCGTAGAAATGAGCGACTTCTCGGACGAATGAAAGAATACATCCTCGATAATGGAGCTGCCGCCGCCTCGACCGACACGGCCGGCGGTATCGATCTGGCGGTTCGCGATAAAAATCGGCGATACGAGGAATACCGGTGGCGACCCGTAGAATGCAGCTGTCAATATTTGAATGATACGGTTACGCGGCCGCTGGTCGATAGCGTGCGGATTCAATGCGGTTCGCGGCGCAAGATCACGTTTCGGATTGCGCCGTCCTTTGGTCGTACGATCCAGCTAATTAATTTTGTAAATTACATGAATCGATTTTAGCAGCTAACGCTAAATTCTTGAATGCATTATTGATTAATTTTACAATATTTCGAATATTATATGTTGCTTGACGTGAAAGCAAACCATCTAAAGATTCGAAAAGCTCAAAGTATGAGGTTAATTTCTCAGCTTTTTAAAATTACATGTTAACGAAATGCGAAGAAAAAATGAATTAAGGTAAACGTCCCAGTGTCCGGACACTTACACAAAATTTATTATTATTAATCCCAAATGCTTTTTTTATTACAGTATTATAATTTAATTGCATTTAAAGATTACAATTAAATTATAATATTACGTTTTAAAAAGCGTATTTGAGACTAATATTAACTTAAATAAATAAAGTGTTATGTAAATGGACATAGGTACATGTTTAGTCACTGGGATCGGACAGTACCTATATCCAGACAGTTCCACAAAACTTAATTTATTTATATTAATATTAATCTTAAATGCTTTTTTACCTTAAAGATCAATTTGAATTAGTGGTCTTTTGTCATTAAACATCTATTTATATTATTATTTTCCGTCAGCATATTAATTTTCCAATTGTCATCGGACACTGGGACAATTACGTCTCAGTGTCCGACCGGCTTGTCCGGCCACTGATAAATTGACGCATTCTATTATTTATTTAAATATTTTAATTAATAAT
>NW_017255933.1:1761217-1811466 GCF_001594055.1 Mycetomoellerius zeteki
CCTTAAACAATACATTTAGACATTGTATGCAAATTTGGAACGTTCCATAATGTTTGATTCGTCCAATATTGCGCAGAAAATTTTTGTTATCGTAATAATAATTTTTCCATCTCTTTTTAGTAATAATCTATATCTAAGCTTTTAGCATTAAGATTTCATTCTCACGCTGAGCAATACAAAATTTATATAAATAATTAACACAAATCTGAAAACACGGCAATGTCTAAAACGAGCACATTCGAAATACTACACGAAATAACGCAAATTTTGTGTATTAATAAGACTATATTAATATCGTTGGAAAACGTTTCAACTAATCGTGTTAGATATATTAATATTGCTCCGAAAATGCCACTGAAATATGATTCTGTCCTACGCGAGCGATATGAAAAATATATCATTGCGCATCCGAAATCGAATCGGAAATGGCGCACATTTATTATTCAGCCGTTTGTTCGGTGACTTAGAGTTCTTGTCCCGCGCTTTTACGCTGAAACGGAGCACGGTGAGATATCACTTTTGTCCTGCGAGTGCGGTTGTAACGTTGCGGATAAACCGATCTCGGCAGCCATGCGAGAATAAAGTGAAACGTCTGGGCGGTAAGACATCTTAGGGGATTACCGATTGATACGCGCGTTTTACGTAAATTCAACTTGGAAATATGATATAATGATATGTATTTTATTCTCTAAATTTCTTGGAGTGAAATCTCACTCCAAAAGAGTTAAAATACTGCCACTATTGAAAAAGAGTGCAAATTTTTTACTATTTTCAAAGTAGCAGTGTTTTCACTTTTTTGTAATAAATTTCATTCCAAAAAATTTAGAGTATAATGGTGAAGAAAGAGAAAACGTATATTCGCGATTGTCGACAGGAACATTGAGACAATTACATCGCGCAGTAATAAATCCGATATAATTATTGAAAATACAAAGGGAGTAATGTATTCATACATCAATGGTGAACAATTAAGTTTCTTCTAATAATATGCAGACGGCTAATAATCTTATTGGTTTTCAATTAAAGTTAATCAAGAGAGAGTTGTGTGATTATCCTTTAGAGTAATGTATGTAATAACTGTGTTAAAAGAGTCATGATAATAATGAAACAAGATAATAAAAAAGGGAAAATCAATAAGCACAATTGTCGCGCATCGAAGCAATTAAACGTGATCATTACCGAATGAAAATTATTATTTTTCGTAGTTTAAGATTACATCTGTCATATCACGTTCGATACATCTCGACGCGATTTTTATACAAAAGTATAATTATCGCGAAAAAAACTATCTATATTTAGAGGTATAAAATTAATCAAATAAAGCAAACGAAATGCGATCGATACGTTATGCACTTATTGTTAGAATTCTTTTAAGGTATAAATCAATCAATAATAAAAAAGATTATAATTATATTGTGCAAATTTTTACGTTTAATAAATAAAACCGTCGCGCATTTGATAAATTAACTGAATTATATGCTTGACACAGTCCTCAGTGAATTGTTAGTTGCCGTCAGTTAATCTAGTCGGACTTGTTTGCCGTGATATAGTTTTTGTTTTCGAACAGTTTTAATTATCGCAAAAAATTGAAATATTAGCTATTTTGATATTTCCACTGAACAGAATCATCGCGCATTGATAAATTAAATAAATTATTGGTACGTGCTGCTTTACTAACCTGCGATCAATCAATTAAACCGTGCATTTTATATGCTCGATATATTGTCTCAATTTAATGCTGGAATATCTTTAAATGTATAATATAAAAGTAAAATAAAATATAGCGTAATTATTTCCACGAGTCTGTTTTAATTTAAGTATTAAATTAAAGCTTCAATATTCCATTGTAACTAATTTGAGCAAAAATTTTGCGGATTATAATACAAGTAACTGCTATGTTTGTCGTTAGACAAGATAAAATTATCACGTCAAATAAATCAGAACTACTTGTAGCCTAAAAATCGCGCGTCTCTTGTCGTGCGACATGTATCTTGATGTTAATTTTTACCTCTGAGCAAGTAGGCGGCGAGCATCATGTCCTTGAGCTGCGGAAGATAGAGGCCATTGAGCAAGCCGTGATTCAAGTAGTTCATGTTAGGAAGTGGACTGTAGTTCAGCCCCGGCCTGAGGTGATTCAGATTCGTCAAGTGACAGGGATGGCTCAGTCCATGATTCAGACCTTGATCCTCACCGAGCAGCTCGCAGATCCTGCACCGAATCTTGGTCATACTACCGATTCCCTCGTCGTCGTCCAACGTGCACTTGTCCCGAATCGGTGCCACTTTGATCAACTTTTCACGCCCGTTAGATCGTAGAATTCGAGCAGAAGTTCTTTTCTCCAGATATTACAAAAATATATTTGTACACGACTATATCACTGTACGCTACTGCACGCACTCTGCCACGGCACTTCACTCTCGACTCTTCTCCCTCGATCCTCTGATAAATCGAAACGAAGACATCATACATTATACATATAATACAGAAAGTTATGAGACTTCATACGATGGGGAAACTTCTGAACTTTTTCTCGATGTTAAAATCAATATAACGTTCAGGTTTAATTGCTAGATTCGCGTGTCAGTAGTATCATAATCGCATATCACAAACACGCGTTAATTATATTGAACATTAGTATTAATCAATCTATTAAATATATCATAACATTAAATATATATAACAAGTTTTTATTTGTAGCACAAATATTTAAAAAATTTGATTAAAAGATCAAACAGGTAACAAATAAAAATCACGATATTCTTCTAAAAATATCAACTATGCGCTGACATTTATATGAACACGCGAAACATTTATAGAGACTCCTGAACTTTCTCTGTTTAGTCAAACATTAAAATTGATATAATTTTCAAATTGCGTTTAATTGATAGATTCGCGTGTCTGTAATGTCATATCATAACCACGTATTGCAAGCACATATTAATTATATATTAAACGTCAACATTAATCAATATTAAATACATTATAGATACAAAGAAAGTTTTCTTTGAATCTCCAGCATATTTTAATATTAAAAAAGCTTGATAATTAAAAAAATAAACAAGTAGTAAATAAAAATTGCGATATTCCTCCAAAGATATCAACCTTATTGACACCGATAAATTTTAATTCTTTCACATTTGTATATAACCCTTAGTGCATATGATGATTTTTTTCGATTCTTTACTGCACATGATGGATCGTGTTTGGGATAATTTTCCTCACTTTTCCAAATATACAAAAATTGTTAAGTATAATTCTTACATATACTTTATCATAAAGTATTTGTAAGGTTGTGTTAAAAAAGAAGAAAAGAAGAGCGATTATTATTTAGCTAGATGCTCCTAGTATTTCAAAGTAAAAGAATTCGCAGGACACAAATGACTTGATCGTGTGAATTAAGGAATAATGTCGTATCAACGCTTACTGAATTCCCGTTGATAAGAAATTGTGCTTCGTATTTACGCAAATCGTATCTGATAATTGATATCACGGGAATATATTAATTGGAATGATTCAAAAAGCGTGACAAACAATGAAACGACTTACTCCAACAACGGCGGCCAACGCAAACGACGAGACAATTTGCTTCGCAGCGATCTCGGCAAAAATTCACGCAGCGAGGCGTTCTGTCGCGTCGACAGAAACTGCGGCGCGCGAACAGCCGCGTTATCACGTTACGACTTATCAGCGGAATATCTGTCTACTGACCGAGCGAAAAAAAAGGAATCGACGACCTTCGGCTATCGGCCGTTTCTTCGAACACGACGGCCGTGATGCGGGAATTAATGCGCTTCAATTGTTAGCTCTCGATTTATACTGCCCTCGTACCTGTTGCTCGTTTAGTGTATCGATATAAAGCGTCGGATTGTCAATCGACGGAGTCATTTCAGCAAACCTATTTCAAGTTTTTTGCGAGAGATGCGTCTATCTTCTAACTGGAAATGGAACTTTTATGTTTACTTTATGTTCTGTTTTTATATCTATACTTCCTGTAGATTTTTTTATCTATCGAGAATAAATCTTGTAAACACCAGAGAATCGTTGCATAAATTTTGAAACATAGGCAGCTTCAGAGATTTTCTTTTAAACATTTTCATTCGAATTCACATCAATTTTAATTTCGAATTGTAACTCGATTTAGTTGTAGAGATATTTATTATTAAAATTTAATGTTGAGTAATATTAAGATGATATACAATCATTTTTTTAAAAAAAGAAACTAATTTCAGATTAAAGAAAGGCGCAAAAAGTTTTATATATATTTTACGTAAAAAGTAGTTCTACATAAACGCTTTACGTCAGAATTAAAAAATAATCTTCTAGATGTGTGTATGTGTGCGTATGAATTAGAAAAAAATGTGACGATTTGTTGGCAAATATTTAAAAAATAGTTTATTTTTAATCAATAATAAAATTGAAAGACCGCTTATGTTAACTACGATATTTTAAACTAAGAAGCGCCATTAACGGTCTGAACGTTAAGATGTTGAACTATTCTAGATTCATTTAAATGAATTAATCTCAGAAATTATAATCGCGTGCCGATATGGTTGTCGGACTTTCAACGCAATCAAATCTGAAATATTAATAATCCCCCCAAATTTCCCAACTTAAAAACTGTAATAAACTATTTATTTTTAATGTTTATTTTGTTGGTGTAAATCTTAAGAGTTTACAATAAACTAAATTTAAAATTATTATCAGAACTGAGAGAGCATTCGGTTTATTTTATATAAATCTTTCTAAAGTAGATACCAAAAGTATCTTCAAGTCAGAGTAGGTAGTTGAAACCAACGGGCTTTCCGGTTTCTTTCATGTAAAAGCTGAGCAAAAGGCGTTCCGACCTTTTAACTCCAAGAAAAAGTTACCGCATCTCGCTTTGCGGTTTGAAATTGATCTTGGCGACGTTTCACGACAAAGAAGACGCCTTTAGTGCTCGAAGAATAAATGCCGAAACATACGCTAAAGTGTAAAAAGCAATGTTAAATGAGAAACAGTGTGCACACGGCAGTGTATTTGTCAAGAGTTTCGGAGTTATCGAACTCCGTAAAACTTCCAGCTCATTATTTTAACGTAATTTGATTTACCGAGAAGTTTTATAATGCATAGTGGCTTATGAAAGTATTTATAAACACGGTTTTGTTCAATTTATAGAGGTGCAACCTACTAGTATCGTTTTCGCGAAACAAATTTCTTTTGTGCAATAATGTGTAAAAAATCAGATTTATATAAAAATGTCGATTAAACAAAAAATACATTATCGTATAATTAATCATATATTATATTGATTTTTTCCCCGTGAAGAAGATATGGTTATACTTTATTTTTTTCAGAAAAAGAAATGACAATTGACAGAGAAATGAATTAGGACAAATCGCAGCTGGAAGCCTCGGTACAGTAAAATACAGAGACACCACTCTTTTATTCTTTGTCTACGTTCTTCTGCGGCAAAACATACTCGGGAGGAACAACCTTGGCCAAGTTCCGTAACGGAATATTGGAAATTCCGTTTCACGAAGCTATGCGATGCAATATGTTTTGGCTTTAAATCACTTATTGTTAGTCCTATCTCTCGTTATGAACAACGATTTGTTGGCAAGTAAAATCTCTAGTTTACGTTTATTACCTCTGATATGTGCATTAAATCCGTTTGAAAATATTTCTTACTCGATGTGGAAATAAAACGATTATTATATTAATAATTGTAACATTGAAGTATATTACCGTAGTCCTAGAATAAATTGATTTGTGAAAATAAATTCTTGCGGATATACATTCCTATTTTTTCGATTATTTGCAATCAAAATTTATTGTGTATATAGTCAGTTATAATTATCCGGGTACGTATATGAAACATATTCGTTTTCATCGATAAATAACTAAAACGGAATGGAGTATATCGTGGTGAATGGTAACATGAAATCGTGGTCGAATGTATTTTTCCGCAGTTTATCGATAAAAGTAACAAATCGTATAAATCTTCCATATGTTCGAAAGTAACTGTGATTGGTTACGCGTATCGAGCTTTAACGTTTAAAAATAAATAGTTAATAGTGTTGTTTTTGGACAGTTATCCTGGCAAATTTAACGCCAGTCTATATTTCTCTAATCATAGGATAAATTGTCAATAATTATATTGTTATAATGCATTTCTAGCGTTTGAAATTATCAAATCAATTAAAGAGCAAGTTAAGGTCTTTGTAATATCAATTTATTATTTTATACGAAACAATAGGACGCATACAAACGTATGCGAAAACTATCATAATAAAGATATAAAGTGACTTGTTAGGATAAACTCAGAAAAGAAGGTAAAAAAAAGGTTGCCTGCATATTCCGAATGCAGTTCAACAAATTAGTAACACAAACAGCCATTGTGCTTCTCGATATAGATATCGCAAAGCGACTACAGTGAAAACTGATATGTGCTTATTGAAGTCCTACTTTGACAACGTAATTTTCCTATCTATTACTGTTCGTTCTTGCTGGACTTGTATAGTCATGTCTTTTGAATTATCGAAGTCTATGTCTATAGGAGCATGTTAGTAGTCTTTGATTTAAGGACAAAATGGAAATACTAAAAGATAGAAATATTTTAGCTATCTATAAATACGCACTTTTATGCATTTTGCAAATTGATATAATTATATAATAATAAACATATATATTTTTAATAATAAATATATGTATTTTTTTGAAAGTTCTAGATAGGCAATATCCATACAATTCTTACAGTAAATTCAATAATATGAATAATCTTGATTATTATAATGATTAGAAATACATTGTATAAAATAATGAGCAGAAATACATTGTATCAAACGTCATTTTATCGAGAGCCTTGTAATGCAGTATAAGGAGTAAATCTTTTTTTTTATGAGTACGACGCTTACAAGACATATATTTGCGAAAAATTATCCAATCCAAAATAAAAAAAATATTGAGCAATTCGCTTTCTTTCGAACAAACTTCATGTGTCAAAATTAGACCTGCGTTTGTCATGTAACTTTTTTCGTTCAATTTTGAATAAACAAAAACAATTAAGAAGTACCGGGCAAAGCATCTGAAACGGTTAACTCAGCAACTGCGATAAAACCTTGTGCAGCCTTTTATACTCCGCCTTTCCGCAGTATCGTCTAGGTACTTCACTTAGCTCCTTTTTCTCTTGAAAAACCTCTTCCCATTTTATTCCTTCCTCTGCTGTTTCGTAGACAAAATTGAAGCAGGTGTGAAGCAAAATTGATGCTGTTTAAAGGTAATGTCACTTTGCTTCGAGTCTCTTTGTTTCAGTCATGCTTGATCGATGAATCGATCTTCTGTGATCTACGCGATTGTTCTGATTTTTACTGCATCGGTAAAGATAATTTATAAAAAATATATAAAACTAAAAGAACTATTTTTAGTAATTTACAAGAATAGATTTTTCACTCGTAATTAACATATATCCAAAGTATTGAGCTCTTAAACACACCTTTCACTTTCAAAACGTGAGCAGAGCATGTTTATTAGTAATACAATTCGAATAAATTAATAAATATTAATATATCTCATGTTAGCAGCTTTGTTAATTTATCGTAAATAGACTAGAATAGAACCAAAGTTCTATATCTTCATCCCTTTACTTCATTATGTTACCTATTTACTCCTTATAATGTACAGAATAGATGAATAAAAATAGCGCACGCTAGCAAACAATAACAAATCTTGATACGCTTTGGTTGAGTATCTGCGCAAGTGCAGTTGATAAAACCGCTGTTGTTCGTTTTGTTGCAATAGCCAGATAACATTCATTACGATATTCTACAGATGAGTGAGTAAAGTTGGGTAAACTGAGATCGAAAGTATATAGCGAGGTGTAACAGAGTGGCACTGTACTACGGCATTATATGAGATTACTTTGTAAAATCTCTCTTCTTGAGGATTTTCTTCAACGGTTAATTACCGCGCGCGCGAAACGGTTTTTCGCGAATAAAGCCGCAATGTTTTTCGATCTTTAAAGATATTGTTTAATCGCTCGACAGGAAAACATCTCGCTTCTCTTTGATTACGTTAGCATTGCTAATCCGCAAAACTGCGTTTACTGCCATCCACCCCCTTTTCTCGTCTCCCCGGACACGGTAAAGGATCGCTCGGACTCAGCAGCTCGTGCTTTATTTATGCAATAAAGTATAAGGAAGGTAAGAGACTGTAACGAGAGAGGGAGATTTTCTCTTTTGGTGCGCACGTGACGGAGAGCAATGGTCTCGCGAGAAATCCGTTTGAATGCATCACCATGCGAATCTAATTCCAAATAAAGCGCGTCGGGACGCGTCGGCCGACCAAATAAAATCAAATGAATTATTAACGACGATAAGGACAATGGTATCCTTACGCGCCGCCCGCTGCAAGAGCTCTCGCCAAAGGTGAACTTCGCTTGCGTGCGCACGAACGAGCGTGTGCATTAACCCCTTTCGTTCTACTGCGCCTGAATTGCGGACGTGCTTTTTCTTTGTATATAATACACAAGCATGTAATTTTAAAGTGAGCTAATACTGTTATCAAATTAGATTTTACGCTGCAAGTCGTTTCATTTTTAAATGCAATGAATAGAGAAAATTGTATATCTCTTATTAATAAGAATGTTGACGATGTAATAGCCTTTCATTATTCATGTGTTATTTTCAAATGTCATTTTTTACTTCATGTGTTATTTTTTACAGATCAAAAGTGATTAATGTTCAATCATAAATGTTGCATGCAAATAAGAGGACGTAAGATGTGAGGAAAGTACCTATAAAAAATCAGCTTAAATTTCAATATTTTATAGTTAAATTTAAGGTTGAATATTTTGACAAGATTTGAATGTGTGACTGTATTATTAAAAAATTATATGACACAGAATTTGTTCCGATAATTGGCATCTTGAAACAAATGGAGTTTTTAAGTATTAGAGGTTTTAACCATTACTCAAATCGAAATGAACTTTTCTGATATTTCTGTGCACGTTTCAGTAACGCATCGCAAATCAACCTCGAGTCTTGATCGTAAATCATGTCTTCTCGAATAGTCACGCAAATGAAATGTCAACGCGATACCCTGCTACGCGCGCGTCGAGGTTTTACTCTCCGACATTAATACATTAGACACTGGGGCATGCCTTTACGAAGGACGAGAGATAAAAATACGTTCGCTCGCGTCGCTCGCGGAAGCACTTCCTCTTTATGCCATGGCACTTTGCCACCCCATATTACCCCAACTTTATACAAACGCAGTAGCGGCGCCAGGGATTTTTTTATCGGGCTCGAGGAGCCGATAAGGCCGAGCCACTCTCTCGTGAGTCACGCTTCCGTTCCGCGCATGAGGTGAACCCTTTGGACAAAGTGTTTCTTTCACATTCGTCATAAAACGATTATCGGAGCGACTGACTGTGCGCGATTACAATACATTTTCCCCTTGTCGAGTAACGTTTCTAAAGGAAGATTGAAAAGACTCCTTCTTCGTTAAATGGCGAAAATCTTTGATTATTGTCATGGCAGTACGCAAATATGAAACATGCATCTCTTCATTTGACACTTGGAATAATCAGTTTAATAAAAGATCCCGCACTATATAATTATGATGTATATACACATATATACATATGATGTAATTTATAATATGATTGACAAAAGATGTCATAAATTAAGGCTCAATAATGGATAATTTTTTACCTATAGTGTATCAGAGATTTAAAATTTGTGTTCACTTTGATACACCAACTAGCTCAACAACTGTTCATTATTGAGCCTTGTCTCTACATCTTTTATTCATCACATTATAAACTATATTACGAACTATATTGTAAACTACATTTCTCACATCTGTGAAAACAAACTTATTTTATCAGGACCCAACTTTCTATATAATTAATGCCTTTGATCGTAGTTTTAACAAATATAGAATAAAAAAATTTGCGTAGTAAATCTAAGCAGAGGTAAAGTTGATCCACAAATAGCAACGTAGCAAGAAATAATACTGTTCCTTCAGGAGATGCAATGTAAATCACACTTTCCTCGTGCGTACTTTTTGTCGTTTATTAAGAAAACGACACCTAATGATACATCGTCCTTGGGAAATAGCAGCCATTGCTCACAAAATCGACAGCGCGAAAGAAAGCAATAAGAATCGTAGTGTGATCTCATCCGAATCAGCAAGGCGCGGATTCGTGAATCAGATGGAGAAGCCTTAGACAGCGTTTATAAGGAGCGGTTCTGGAATAAGATGCCAAGACGAAAGCGTCAGCCGTTCGATAAAGCCGTTGCGAATGCGAGTCGCAAAAATCCCGTGAATCCGCTTGGTCGCGTTGCGAAATTTCGCTCGAGTTGCGTTGACCACAACCTTTTCCGGACCTTCTTGACTTTCTACCACGGAAATCGGCTTCCCTCGGCAAATCCGTATCCCGACAATATCGCCAGAGCTCAGTTCGTGTTTAAAGTGAAAGATAAATGTGCCGTCACTCGGGACTTATATAAAGACAGGCCGGCGTCAACAAGTTGCATCATTTTCCGACACGAAGAACTCGCCGATCATCGCTCGTGCACGCGTCAAAACGACGCATGAAATTATATGTTTAGAGCTAAAGTTATATTATACAGGGCGTTTGTGAAATGAATAAATTTTTTTGTTCTATATAGAAAATTAACAAAAAAGATCTTAAGTACGATTTAAGACGTGCTAATTGTCATTTTTACATTGAAAAAATACTAAATTTTAATAAATATTTGTTTAAATAGTTCTAAGTAAATATTTATTAAATGTAAATATATATTTATTTAATACAAAAACCACTAATATGATTTAATTCATCTTTTTTTATTGAATAAATATTTATTTACTATAAGTAAACTTAGTACTATTCAAAGAAATATATATTAAAGTTTAGTAAATTTTTTATCAGTTTAAATACAGCTGTACAGCGCAATGCATGTAGTTAATTACTTATAAAAAAGTTCTCAGTTGGATATAAAAGATTCAATCTCCGTAATGGTTTATTCCTGCTATCTTTTCTTTGCAATTTTGGTAATAATTATTTTGTGCTCTTCTTTTTTGATTGTTTTATTTATCCAATAATCTCTATCTTCATATCACTATATCATTATATCGTTTGTATCACAGAGTTGTATTAGATTTTGAGTACACAGACATCTTCAAGGATTTCGATCATGAAATGGCTCGGTTAAAGGGTTAAGCTTAGTTCAGACGGAATAGCGTGCCTTCTAACGAGTTAACTAGCAATCAAACGTGTTCCTAATTGGTGGCCTCCTAATGTAACACCCTACGGGTATTCTAACGTAGAACCCAAGCCCACGCTAATTGTTCTGATGCGAAATTCTCTACGTGTTTCGTAACACTTCCCCTACATGGGCAATGAAATTTCAGTAATTTGTTACGTAACAAGTTGTACTATACAAACGCGTTATATAGATATCAGGACTTTACATGCTCTATTATGTCTAAATTATCGAGTATGAATGAATAATCATAAGATGCTCATGTAAATTAACAAGTTAATAAAATTGACAATTATGAATTTTTAAATTTATCTCAAAACACAAAAGAGAAAAAATAAACTGCGTAATTAAATCGATGTAAATTGGTATGACTAAGACTGGGTCGTTCCATCTTTTGATAAAAATTTCAGCTTACTCTCTCGCTCTTCCTTTTTTTTCTTTTATTCATTAAATAAATTATTACCTAGTTTATCCACAAAGATCTGCGTTTATCGAGGCGCAATTTATAAAATTGAAATAATTGTAACATTTAGTATTATTCAGCGCTAATAAGATTCGCTTTGATTGAAAATAGGATTATATCCATTAATTGATTTATCCAAAGATGGACAACCGAAACAAGATCAAATTCAATTTATGCAAAAATGTATGTTTTGAAAATAAAATTTTTCTTGCAAAATTGCCATGTTAATGTTTGCCTGAAGGAAAAAAAAATCAAAATTATAATCCGTTATCAGATCTGCGAATCTGCGATGCGGTGCATCTAACCATAAGATGGTCATATTCGGTCGATTTCGTATAGATAGATCCCGGCGATAGATCCAATCGATTTCAGAAACGCGCGATTGCCTTCGGCAATCATTTTATAACGGATGTAGGAATCATCCGCCGTGCAAATGGTCGCGGATTTTTTTCGCGTAAACGCGCGACGCCGCGTGCGAAATCCACGTGAGTGAAAAGCGCTCCGCCGTTTTCCTCGTCTCGTTCCGAAAAGGGATAAGCGACGCCGAGAAGAGGATTACACGTTGAAATTATCTATCGGGCGAATCGACGTGCGCGCCTATAATTCTCAGCCACCAGCGGTAAGCGGCGGAGGTATCAAATGGTAGGCGCTATTATTATCTCCTTCTTGCCGAGCAATTCGAGACCATTTGCACCTTCCGCCGTGCCCAGGTGTGCCTAAGTACGGCTGCCGGCAAGAACGGTAATTTACAATGTATATCCCCGTGCGGTGGTAGCGTGCAAGCGCGGTTTATCCTCTTCAGGGAACGATCCCGAGAACGATGACGCGGCTTGACCATCAATCGAACGACCTATGAACGCCAAACCTGATTGACTCGTTAAAACCTCGACTAGGATTTTCCCATCAAGAAGCATACCAATCGAACGATTGCAGAAGAGACGCATAAAATGAGAGAGACGTATCTTCCGTATGCGCCTAAATGTCAAAAGATACGTGAAAAAATGTTCGGCCATTTACGATGGAAATAGCGCGATTTGAATTTCAGATATCAATGTAGTTAATTACTGTAAACGGTAGACTGAGAGAAAAAAGGAGCAAATGGGTTTTATGCAAACTTCGTGTTATGCGACGTGAATGCGCGCAACTTAAGTGTCTCGAGAACGGTTTTTTTTTCATTCACTCTCACGTTCTCGCGTAATTCTCGGATTTGCGTGTAAGATAAGTTTTGATAAACGATTATTCGACGTCGTGCATAGTCAACTTTAAACTCCAATTGTTTGAGCAAAACGTACTGTAAAATGGGCATTAACTGCGCAGAAATTATCACGCTCACGCACAATATATACGTTGTGGCGAAAGATATTAATGACAGTCGGGAAAATTAGCATGAAAGTTTCACGATGTAAACAACACACTCCTGCATGACGCGCAAAAGTGCTACAACGCACGACGATCAACTCCGCCAACTATACGAATCGTTTACGATTGTTTACTAGATAGATCAGGTGTCTTCTCAGAAAATGTGCGGCTCAAAGAAAGAAGTGGATCCTGCACGATAATAGATCCGTTTCTTACTCTTGCATTAGACTGTTCTAGAACTCTCTCGCTTTCCCCAAATATCCAACATATATATATACCTATCTCACTTTAAGTTCTAAAAGTGTATATACTATTTCAGACACAGAATGAAAGAAAAACAGATCTAGGGTGCCTACCATTTAGTGACATAAGTCGACACAAATGTCGTTTTGTCTTTCTTTGCATTCCGTAAGTAACAAAGATGACACTTGTGTCACTAAGGCCCAGTTTCACAACTCGCGGTTAACCCAACCGTGGAGACAATTCAAGAATTGGAAAGAGATGAGAGGAATAAATTGAACCTCGGTTAAGAGTTAACCGTGAGTTGTGGAACTAAATCTAAATGGAAGGTACCTCTGTAGTGTATGGATCATCAGCGGCCAAGTCGCAGTCTCCCATCGACGCGTTCGAGCGAAAGAACGCGAACTGAAGAAGGAAGACTCCGAGACCGGGATCTCCCCTCGTTAATCTCCTGCTTCGATAACACCGCGGGCCTCGTTATCACCGCGGAGGGTGGAACGTCGTAATGCCTCTCACGCTGACAATTGACGGTTTAACGCGCGTCCGCTGTTTGGCAGGTGATATTCGTAGCGGCGGGTCCTACGAGCGCGTGTTGGCCGCGAGTGCCACGCTTTCGACCGGACTCGGACTCGCTCGGCGTTCCTCGCCGGCGACGGCAGCCTGCCAGCCGCGTCGTACGTACTTCACAACCGCGGGCGAGAGGAAGACGAGCATGAAGTCGATGGTGTACGTGACTGAGACGGGGCTAGCAGCAGGTGAGACACAGAAGGAATATACGAGCGGTCGTGAATTGAATAGAGACGGACGATCTATCCCACGGCGAGCAGGGAGACGAGGAGCGAACGAAGGAGGAATCATGGGGCACAGATCGTGAGGTAGATGGGAGCGACGAAGAGAGGAACAGATGACAACGTAAAAGCGAACCGCAAAGAGCGCGAAACGGGGACGGAGAGCGGAAGAGTGAGAAAGAAGGAGGGACAGACGGGATATTCAAGGGGAACGGAAAGAGAGAGAAGAAACGCAAGACGGAAAGGGAGAGAGAGAGGCACGTGCACGCGGCAGCTCGTTCCGAGGTTCGCGACTCGACTGATCTGTGCGTTCACGAAGTCGAGTAGCGCCGGTCGAGTCCTGCTGGCTGCACCGGGTCACGTACGAATCTACTGCTACATCCCACCACATCGCGCTACCACTATCACGACGACGGGCGACGATCCACGTCGTCGTCGTCGCGACGCGACGCAACGCGAGTCGCGCCGCGCCGGCAACGCTATGCGTTACTACCATTACTATCTCGCGCGTACGCGTACGGTGCCAAGCGTCGTTCGTTCATCGTTCATCGTTCTGGCGACTATACATACGCGTCCATGTACGTGCCTTAAGCGGCGTTTACAACGAGATTTTAAGGCGTAAATTTTAAGCTTTTAAGCTCTAAGACCCAATTTCCCAACTCACGGTTAACTCTTAACCGAGGTTCAACTTATTTCTCATCTCTTTCTAATTCTAGCATTAGAAAGAGATGAGGAGTAAGTTGAATCTCGGTTAAGAGGTAACCATAAGTTGTGAAACTGGGGCTAAGCCGTAAGAAATTGACGAATATGAGGAAAATAATCGACTATGATTAGTCGATTATTCTTCTCACAATTTCTTACGACTTGGGCCCAGTTCCACAACAATGAATAGAAAAAGCTTTTATTTTTATTTTTATTTTCAATTCTTAACCGAGGTCCAACTTATTCATTGTCTCTTTCCAATTCGAGAATTGGAAAGAGATGAGAAACAAGTTGAACCTCGGTTAAGAGTTAACCATGAGTTGTGGAACTAGGCCTTAGGGTTTGAAGCTTAAGTTTTACACTTAAAAATTTCATTGTAGCCGCTTTATATGTATACGTTTACGTTGCTTACGCCAAAAGAGAGTTACGCCAAAAGAGAGTTACTCTAAGGAGAACGGCGACGAGACGGGGTGACCGCTGCTGTACGCACGCGTAGGAAGCAGATTACAGTGTCTGGCGTCATTGCGTCGGGCACGTAACCACGAAACGATTTCGATTTTAGGGTAGACAACGCGTTCCGGTCTTTTACAAACTCGCCACGTAACCATCCTCTTCCGAATCTCGCCTGCTGCTGGAAAACGTACATCGTTCCCCGAAAACCGAGAGCAAATAGCTTCCCATTCTCCCTCGTTTCCTCCGTTTTCTTGCGACACTTCTTGTATTTTCCTGTTGTCCTTCCTGTTATCGTGTTTACACGACAGCTTCCGAAGCTATCGCACTCTTTCTCTCTCTTTCTCTTCTTCCTTCCGTTCTTACAGCTAGAGATTTCTTAGTGAATTCTAAGTTGATTCTCGCTTAATGAAAATGAATCTGGAGTTAACTTAATATAAAGCGTAATGTAAATAGATCGCGACACGAACTGATAAAAATTAAAATGCTACAACATCTAAATTACAGTATTTTAAGTTATTAAAGCACAAGAGCTGAAGAGAAAAAGAGAAACCAAATGCAGAAGCGTTAAAATCGTTGTACCAAATAAAACACCGAATTTTATCGACGTGACAGCTTATAGGTAACGATTTATTGAGTCGCGATTGCGTGTGTTTGATATCGATAACGCGTTTTCCAGTAGTCTGCTTTTGATTCTGAACTTTTTGAAGACAGTCATGCGTGCACACGTGTTTGCTACTAGGGCTATCGAAAGGTTATTGAATTAGTTAGTGTTTGCTTTAGCTTCGTGCCAACCCTTGTAGATGCTCTACATAGCGATAGCAACGCATCAATTTCAAGAACAGAATTTAATATGAGTACGTAACGATATGTAATGTAACTAACGTAATTTTTTTCTGCTAAATAGGACATTTTTTTTTATTTTTTACGATTGCCACGTTTGTGTCAATTTTTACTTAGCGAAAACTCGATAAAGGCAATCACTGTCGTCGTAGTTTTACGGCTCTTAAAAGCAAACCTGCGCAATCAGGCCGCAAATCAAATTTCTGTTACGGCGAAAGTTCAATTAGAGTTTACAGAAAATTAAGCTTCTGTTATTTAATTATTTATAGACTACCTCTTTGTAGAAACTAATGTCGATTAAATTGTTTTTTAATTAAGATATAATTTAAGTATATAAAATTGTACAGACGAAATTACAGAATTAGGTCTTCCTGAAATTTTATATCTGAACCATTGCAGTGTTCAACATGTCGCTAGCCTTCCTATTCTAAACATTCCTTTCTATAACTCATCATAATTTTATAAGTTAGGTATGTTACAAGACTGAAGTAGTCTTCCAAGTTTGTGAAGTTCGACGTCGTAGCTTTAAAAGGCAATTGGGCGCGAACGAGGCATTACCGTTACTCCCCGAGTGTCGAGTCACCCTATATAGTACTGACAAAGTTTTGCTCGAATTGATGAGTTCGGGGCTCGGCTGTGTTCCCTCATTGGCAACTTCCATACCTACAAACTAGCACGCGCCTTACTCTCCATGCATTACTTAATAACGAGCAACAACCGAGACGCCCGCACCGCAACGTTCCATATCAAGAGATATTCAGCTATGCTATGTATGTAGAAGAAGCGCACGGTCCTCCGAGCGACATTCCCAAGGATCGGATGCGCGGTAACGTTGGCAGTCCTTATAATCGATAATTAAAGCGTTTCATCGGATAGCGTCGAAAAGACTTTTAATCGACGCTAATTATCGTGTCGCTCATAACCGACTTTGCTCGTAAATACATAGTATATTTGGGCACGTCCTCAACTTAATATGAATCCCGAAGGTGTAATTTATACTCACGCGAGTACACCTACCTACCTATTCTATCTACCCTACGGGATCCCTTCTCTCTTGTTCTTTCGTTCAGCTCCACTACGATTTAACGTCTCACGGCGCCGTCGGAGTTGGGGATAGTGAAAAGGAAAAAGAGAAAGAGAAAAGAAAGAGAGAAAGAGAGAGACAACCTAATGGACGGTGGCATGACGTCTAACGATACTATGAATAATTCATTATAATTAACCAGCTACGAAGCCGAGACGAATCTCCACCTTCGATCTCGTCCGATGACGGGACCGGTGCGATCACGATCTATTTAAATCGGCGTAACTAGCCTTAACACTGGCTGCTGTGTATGAAAGACGAACGCGAGATACCACAGGGTGGCAATTAAAACTTGGCCGAAGGGAGTTATTATCGCGCATTACCTAGCAAAACTGATCATTCTATCGTTTGCGCCCGCTGCGAATGGTACTTTTTAATTATTGCGTCAGAGATGCACAGAAATATTGTGCTTTCAGGTAATATTTTACACGTGATATTTCCACGATTATAATATTGAATATAAATGTAGAATGCAAAGAGACTTTTAAACAAGGAGATTTCACGCTAGTTTTGTCTTTCTTAAACTTAAACATTTATTGTAACACATTATCTTTGTGCAATATTCTGATTGTTGTAAGCTATCATCAAGATATTTACATTTCTCACGTGACAATGCATGTTTATGCATCAAATTGTAAAATTAATTTTGTAATGAAATAATATTTTTTGTAAAAAATACATTCATTTATTTATATTTCTATTTAAGTTTTTTATAGATACAAGAAAAAGCTTTTTTTTATTGAGTAATAATTATGCTGGGCGAGAAAGTAGCCTTTTTTAATTATTATAATAATATAATGCACTATTATAATAATATAATGCACTATTATAATAATATAATGCACTATTATAATAATATAATGCACTAATATAATAATATAAATTATTGAAATTTTTTTTATGTTTAACAAAAACTGCCAATGGTACTATTTTTGTTCCATTAACATTTTCAATTTTTTTCTTTCTTGCATTAAATATATCTAATACAGAAAAGAAAAAATGTTGTAACACAGTATTATTACAGTACAGAATATTAAAAATATGTATATAATACAAAGAATTCTAATAATACACAAATATCAAATAATTCTCTTCCCTAATTGAAAACAAGGATAAGAAATTATCAATTGTCTTCTTAGTTCTAACAAAATATCATCGATAGTTTTAGTGCTAAACATAGTAAAACAATTTGAATGATTTAAAATTAGTGAGTAAAAAATAAAGGCTATTTTCTCGCAAGCATAATTATTACTCGATAAAAATAAAAGCTTTTTCTTGTAAAAAGAACTAAAATAGAAGTATAAACATAAAACAATTCCAATAATTTACATTAATGAGTAAAAAATAAAGGCTATTTTCTCACCTAGCATAATTATTCGATAAAAAAAGTTTTTTCTTGTAAAAAAAAAACTAAGATAAAAGTATAAATAAAAAATATGTATTAAAAATATAAATAATATGTATGTAAATATGTATAGTGTATTCATATAAAAAGTATAGCGGCGTGTTTTTCTGAATTTTAACCATTCAAGGAGTTAACATACTGTTGAGCGTGGTAAAACGATAAGAACGTAGATCCTGCTATCAAAGTCCAGCTCCGAAAACAGAATATATCGTTCCGCAGTCATAATCGTTGCTATAAAGTAGGTTCTTGGATTTTATATGCGTCGCAACCATCGTACCTTCGTGCGCAAATATGCGAGGCACAGAATTCCTTCTCGTCGAACGATGTAACGACGAGAGGATCGTTTCTCGCGTGCGACAGTCAATCGCGCGATTTAACACGCTTTCACACGTCGTATCCGCCGTCTCTTTCTCTTTCTCTCGCTGTCTCTCGAACACCCGCAATATTCCAACCCGATGATAAACACTCAGTTACGATTACGTTACGGCTCGCGTCAGACCATTTTTTAACCCTCGACCATTTTAAGGTCGTTTCGTTACGAAAACAGAGTGATGTAAAATGCAAGCTAAAAAAAATTGAAATTGGTTTTCGATTTCTTTTTTTACGTAAAAGACATTATATCAAACAAAAATAAACTGATATCAATATCTTCAAATTAAATAAAAAATAATAGGATTTTATATTAAAAACTGATCACTGACTAGCGAAGAAAAAATAAGATTCGAAAATAATCGTAAATAATTTTTATAATCGTAACAATTTTTATATCCTGTCTACATATATAATAATTAAAATTCATCATTTTATTTTCTTTTTTGAGACTATTTATATATTCAGGTTTTTTTTCTGTTTAAGCCAACAAGCATAATTTTCATGCGTTGCATATTAAAAAGCTATTATTAATCGATCTATTATTACTTTCTATTCATCTCACCAAAAAATTGTAGCTTTCATATTTTAAATCCTATTTGTCATGTGGAAAGAGAAATATCGATAAATCTTTTTTCGTGTCTAAATTGACAATTTATTTTATCTATATCATGAACAATTTGCGACCGAAAATATTTATTCGTATACGAATGTCGTATGATGAATAAATACGACGAACATGCATTATTAACGATCAAGCATCAGAGATGCTCTACCTTCATCATTGGCGATAACAGTAGAATGACATTGAAGTGAAAACAGCATGAAGAGATTTCCTAGAGGAAAAAAGACCATCAAATTACAGTTAAAGTTAAATGGACCAATTTAGTCGGAAAACGGTGAATAACCGTGCGCAATGTTGCTGCAATTAAAAGAGTACAGGTGGGTGCCGACTCGAAAATGTAGTTTCGCGATAACGGGAGCATACTCGTCCGCGTGAAACTTGTTAATAGAAATGCGAGACAGTTTTCGCAAATAGGTCGTGTTGGCTCAGTGCGTGACGACGGATTGTAGGCCGGAGACACTATACGATTTGCAAACCAGAGCAGTCATTTCAGCTCGTGAGCTTTGAGCGGAGTTAGTGAGAGAGGGAATCTTTGAGCAAAGAAATCTACATAATTTTCTACCTCGCAGTCATGTACTATTATTGTGCTGCATGTACAAGTGGATAGAAATGACAAGAGTCAGTGAATATCGGTGTAGTAAATTAATTTCCTATATAGGTATATTCGAATTCAAACATATCGGTTTTTATACATTTAAAAATAAAAACCTGACAAATGTTTGCTCAATTTAAAAATAATCGTAACGATATATCCATTGGGGCGAGATCAACGTATTTTAAAAATAGAAATGGGAAAATAAAATCGAATAAAATGTCAGAAAAAACTGTCTTCAAAAAATCATCCTCGTGATCTCGCAGAATAAAAGAATATTTAGAGATTTGTAACTGTTAGTCTATTATTCAAAAATTAATAATTGTAAAACGTTTTTAAAAATTCTACTTAAAAGAAGATATTGAATTAATACAAGGCGAGAAGAAGAATAATAGAATAATTGCACGCAAATACGTTATAAATACGCTGAAAATAAAAGCCACAATTTTCCATATACAAAATAACGTTTTTTAAAATAATATATTTGTATAATTGTTTTATAATTATAAAGTTTAAACGAAATTTACAAATTATATAATTTAAAAGCTCTTCAAATATTTGAAAAATATTAAATTAATATAATTCCTTTTCAAAAGAAGCAAAGCAATAACTTTTCGACAATAAAATCAATAGTGATTTCTTAATGACTTTTTAAATAATTTATAACATAAATGCTTCTAATTTTTTGTGATTTCCTGATCTTAATCAATTTTATTATCAAACGATTATAGCATTGTTTCTTTTATTTAACGTTTTCAATTACTTCATTTTACTTTATATAGAATTGATCAAACTATCACTATACCCACTTTAATGGCGAAATGCGAGGATTTAATAGGCTTCATTAGAGCGTGTTCGTGCTATCTTGCTCGATTTCATCCCCGAAGCGAACATTCGTGGACTTTATGTGCGTAAAGTGTCTAAGTTCGTTCCCACAGCACATCTCTGTGTGATCGACTGTGCGCAAACAAGGTCGAGTCGAACGTTGAGTATGACGCGTCGCGCGGCGATATACTACGTAGTACAGGATCCAACATAGCTAACGGCAACGGGCGTGTGGATCTCAGCCGATTAGGCTCGTCTCCGGATACGCACGACCGGATCGATCGCCCCTCGGAGCCCACCAGAGCGAAGGCCAGCGGCTGCTAACAATGTGAGGTATCGTTTCATGGAGAGAAAGAGAGAGAGAGAGAGAGATCGCGCGTGCGAGCGATTGCGCAAATCTTACGAAACGAAACACCGGCCGCTTTTAATATTCGCGATGGAGAGCGGCATGAAGGAGAAAAAGAGAGAGAGAAAGAGAGAAATCAGCAGCGTGAAAGGGTGCGCTCGGTCAGTCAGGGTACGCGAACTTTTCGATGTGCGTGATGCAATGGAGAATAATGACCGGCTAATGGACATTCGTACACTGAAAGAAGATTGGCTGAATATGGCATAGCATTTTTAATTGGTTGCAGCGACCAATTTTTGGTTGTGTTAGCCTATCGAAATCCTATACTGACATTGCAGATAAGTTGCAACTAAAAATTGGCTGCTGCAGCCAATTAAAAATGCTATATTTTACCGTCTGATTTGCTGCAGCAGTCAATCTTTTCTTTCAGTGTACTAGACGAGTCAGTCTTCGATTACAGCTGATCGAGAAATTACCGCGAACGGAAATCGGAAGTATCAGATAGGAAATCCGTTCTGAAATCGGTACAATGTTGATAGGCAGGTCATATCTTAATTACAAACGCGCAAAGATAATATCTACTGGTACCTGTGATACCTGTGACAGAACTTTGATGTATTATTTAATAGATCTTTAACATTAGTTCCTGTTTTAAAAAATATTATTACAAAAATTCGCTATGCCATGCCATTTTGATGTAGAATTCTAAATGATTACACTTACTCTTTCAATAGAGATTGAAATTACAAGTTCGTTAAGTTGTTAATACTCTTCAAGAAAGCCGGTGTTTAGCACATATTTCTCATAATAAATTTTTTTCTCTTTGGATTTAATGGACTTCCAAAATATTTCTTGCTTACTGGACTATACACATATTTGCGAATATTTTTGAGAATTGAACCATACAATCTTTCTTTATTAATTTTACGTTCGCCGTTTCTAAAAAACAGAATTATTACTACTACACGGAGAGAATTTTTTCTTAGAGTTTGCCCTGAAAATATGATAGTCGTGGGACAACATTGGATTTCGAAGAATTTTAATGTAAATCTCTCTCATTCATTGATAAAACTACAATAAAGTATAAAAATAAGTTTGATCAATTTTACTGAAGTGCATGGTAAAAATCTTTAAAATATTGTATTGTACCACAACTACCATATTTTCAGGGTAAATTTTAAAAGAAAATTCTCTTCCCCCCCCCCGTGTACCTTCTCGATCACTTTAAAAACAAACACTAGCGGTACTCAAGCCCGCTGGTCACGATAAATTTAAATGAGTATAAATAAATTATACAAATTAGTAAATGAAATAGAAGGTTTATAATTGAAAATGAAATAAATATGCCTTAACATATGATGTTTTCCAGCAAGAGACACAATATAATACATCATTTCATGTTTGATTAACAAACAACAAGGATGATTCATTATATTACATTGCATCATTTGTGTTTCTTCCTAGAAAGCACTCACAAGTTAAATTCCAGTTCAATTTTTTTAATTAAAAAATTGATTTCTTATCGATCGTTACAATTTCAGCGTCAGGAAATATAGAAATATTGTTTTTTTTTTAGAAATATTATAGTTATGTATCAATAAAATTATGTCAACTTCACAGAACTATGTTCTGCACTTGTAATTATTCTATAAAGACTAACCGAACAACTAAGTGTTCGGTCTTACTTAATCTCGAGATAAAGTCGCTACTACATAGTTCCGTTGACGGACAATCAGGGTCGCGCATCATTTACTATTATATAGTGCTTACCGGTATCTTCCTTTTCATGATCAGCGCGATAATAGCTCGTCTGATGAGAGCAAGATTGCGTATTAGAAATGTTCACATTATACATTGTAAAAAGAAGAAAAGTTAAATATATTGCAATTAAATCTCGCTTAGTCATTTGCGTTCCTTGATCCCCGGTCGAAACTATTGAGTCACGGCGTCATTCAATTACGAAAGAATTTCAAATAGTCGAGTTATAAATATTATATTATCTTGTAACAATTATAAAGGCAATCCCGTGAATATACTGCTTGTATTGTAATACATTCAACTGCGATAAAGCATCGAACGAAGTGAAGTCAATTAAAAGTATGGTGATAAAAAGACGCGTATCGCGTTTCGCGGAGTACGGTTTTTACACCCGGAGGCACAAGGAAATATCGAAACACGCGAGAAGTGAAACACTCTGGTGAGTGATCCAAGCTGCACTTTGTACTCTTTGTGCCCGGATGCATAAAGAGCAGGCGAACGAAGGCGACGTCAGGAGCGACGAAACGTTGATTTTCGGTTTACGGCGTTGTTTTACGGTGCTTTGTAGAGTCGCTCGATGAGACTTCGCGCAGAGAGGAAAAAAAACGCAGCAGCAAGGATTCCAGACAGTCGATTTTGAATTTCAAACGCGTTATTGAATTCCGGCGGAGCTTTTTGACACATCGGCGATATCTCGATCGAGATTTTGTCGTCATTCGGTTAAGTTTTAAGCACAGCTTGTTTCATGAAAAAAAATTTCATCTACAGTTTTATATACGTATAATAGATACATGAAATAAAAAGAAAATATTATTCACAATTATGATTGTCTCTTTAAAAATTAAAATTGGAATCTTTTTTGTTTCTGCATATAGATAAAATGTATTAATTTTATCTCGTTTAAGAAACGTTTTTTAGAATTAACGATAGAACTGTTACAGATCGCGTAGAACAGGTTTTACTTTCAACTCCTCACCGACCGAATTATTGGCAACGCAACGCGTCCAATATTCGTATTAGAGGATTCACATTCGGGAAATTAACGTGATTTCAAAGCGGAAACGTAGCACAGCTGCACATGATGTCCTTACGCGACAATACGCTTCGTTCCCGTTTAACAATTTTATTTGCGTCCACAACCGGTTTCGTAGAATGCAAATTGCTGCCAAGTGCCGAGGAGTTGCAGCAAAACGCGTAACACATCGCGCGCACCTCGCTTTGTAGCAAACTATAACTATGACTTCGCAAACACCGCCGTCGTCTCTGCAGACGTCAAGAATGTCCGACTATTAAGGAATGAGGAGAGTTCGCAAAACGTGCATTTTGATGTAGATAAGTAGTCGGTATGCCGTCATTGAGAAATAATGTAAATTTGGGTGTGTATATTAATCTGGATGTTATACACGGAATGTACTATATAGATCCGGATATATATATGATAAATTAATTTCCCAGTTAAATTAATATTTTACCAAAACAAGAAGAGCCATATATAATAGATGACTTTTTATTAAATTTTTTACAAGAAAGGATCAACTTGGAATTCATAAAAGAGTTTCATAGAAACAGCAGCAATGATCGTAATATATTATATGTCAAAAAATTAGATCTGCTCTTTCAAAACTTTATCTATTGTGCATGTAAAGAATGAAAGGATTGGAGATAAGTACTTACATAGAAATATAAATTTGCACGTACAAAGTTAAAGAATTGAATTCCTTGATGTAATCGTTTGAAACAATTAGTAAAAATAATAATTGTTTACACAGAAACAGCAGCAATGACCGTAATATGTCTAAAATGAAATTTGCTCTTTCGAAACTTTATTACATGTAGAGAAGACAAAAAGACCAGAGATAAGTACATAAAAGTAGAGATTTGCAAGTGTAAAATTGAAGCGTTGAATTTCTCGTTGTAATCGTTTGAAAAATAATGTTGTAATGGTTCGTAAAAATAATGATTGTTTATACAGAAACAGCTACGACCATAATATGTCGAAAGTTAGAGATCTGTTTCAAAACTCTATCTATTGCATGTAGACAATAAAAAGGCCAGAAGTAAGTACATAAAAATAGAAATTTGCAAGTGTAAAGCTGAGAGAGGCGTCGAATTCCTCGATGTAATATCGTAAACAGTCCGTAAAAATGATTGCTTCTATACAATCATTTACGAAGAATAATATCGCATGATTCACTTTTTTCGCGCGAATACGCGCGCACAAAAAATAATCGATTGCAAATTTTATTAATCATCGGAAGGACGATTTCACTTACGGATGCGTCGCCCAGGCGTGATAATAAAGTAATAAGAGCGACAGCCGCCACGGGAAACATCGGTTCGCTTGTTCCCTCGACAACGTGGCGCCCATCGCTGTCAACGGTGAACCATTCGAAACTATTACGGATCATTGAATTGCAAATGCCTAGCCTGTGCGTTACGAGTTGCAGTGGATTCGCGTTTAACGCGAGGTATATCCTGATATAAGTGGCACGCGAGTTTAGAGTTATAAGATCTCGCTACGAAATTACACTAACAAAGATACATTAGAGTTGCTGAACGATTCCCCATTGTTACGTTTGTCAGTTACGTGAAAAGGAAACATCGCGTTTATATCTTTCCCTTCTCGGATAAGCTATCCCGGTTTTCATAAATCGAGATGAAAGCCGATTAATATCGATTTCCCATCTATCACTCAATTTTTAATTAACAAACGGATTTCTAATAGATATTCGTATCTGGTCTATAATTTCACACACATACGTATTAAGGTAAATGTCCTAGTAGCCGGACGTTTAAGCGTTAGGTTCTCATAAATAATACAATTTATAATATCAAAAAGGTTTTCAATATAAATATTTGTATTCATTTGAAAACTCAAGACTTCCTTAAGCAAGGAAAAATTATTTGAACCCACTTATAACAATTATTAATTAAAATATTTAAATAAATAATAGAATGCGTCAATGTACCAGTGTCCGATCACAATTGGAAAATTAATATGCTGACGGAAAATAATAATATAAATAGATGTTTAATGACAAAAGACCACTAATTCAAATTGATCTTTAAGGTAAAAAAAGCATTTGAGATTAATATTAATATAAATAAATTAAGTTTTGTGTAACTGTCTGGATATAGGTACTGTCCGATCCCAGTGACTGGACATGTCCGGACATAATCAATGTCCATTTACATAACACTTTGTTTATTTAAGTTAATATTAGTCTCAAATACGCTTTTTAAAACGTAATATTATAATTTAATTGTAATCTTTAAATGCAATTAAATTATAATACTGTAATAAAAAAAGCATTTGAGATTAATAATAATAAATTTTGTGTAAGTGTCCGGACACTGGGACGTTTACCTTATGAATATAGGTTGTTTGATTTTATTTAACGAATGAGGTTCGTTCGTGGTGCTTGAATTTTTCCAAAAATTTTTGCACTTAAAACAAGACAAATATATGCATATTCGGACGTTGAAAAGAAAGAAAGCGAAGATGCTGAGTGCAAAAAGTTCAGCAACACGAACATTCCTTCTTTCGAGATTTTTTTATCAAATCTGATTTTTTAATTTTGAATATTCTGTAAACAGATTTGATCATCGGTAGAAAATATCTATTCTACGTATAGCCAGCGTAAATTATAAAATATTGGAAGAATAAAACAATGAAGATGTATATTAATCAGTCGTACAAATTTAACTTTCCGCTTCTGCTTCGACAATAACGACGACTGAATTGATTCATTTAATGCTGTCTCTGATAAGTAATATTCTCGATTAATATTCATCGGTATTATCCTTATCTAGTCGAATAATTATCTCGGTCGTTTGAATAGCTTTTCACGCTCATTAGCGTGCTTCCTGTTCACACGGTTTATTCTGGTATAACTGTTATCGAATTTCATTGAAACCAATAATGGATCATTATGGAACATGCGATCATAGAATATTTATTTATGTTATGATATACACTGTGCAGATTGAATTTATGTTTGTTGCTCTTAAATCATTAAATTATTTTTAATACATATGTGATAATATGTATAACATTGCATATTGATATAATGCATTGTTGTAAATACATGACAATGTAATTGCAAATAGACCAATTACTGCAGTTTATAACACAAGAGTTTAAACATTTATTAGAATTATGGAGCCACTCAATATCTATTTCTATACGAAATATTCTGATACTTAATACCTATTCTCAACAATCGTAAGTTTAATATGTTGGAGTTAATTTTTTTAAAAATACTTTTGCAAAGAAATATTTTCAACGTCCAATATCAAATGTATTGAGATGCAAAGATAAGCTTTGAATTTTTATTGGCACATGAAGAAAACTAATTAAACAGCATGACCTAATTTTCCACGTACATGATTAGAAATTATTATCTAAATATTTTTGTGAAAAAAAATCAATTTAAAATTGATCAAAATGTGTTGATGCTGTCGAAATATTCCGCGTGTATCTAATATCAGTAAATAACCAGTTAATCTGTGGAATCAATGTTGTTCGCGACGCGCCAGGAATTAGGATGGCAGGATACGCGAGAAGCGAGACCATGACTAATCGGGCCAGCCACCGTTCCATTTCTACGTGGGTAGGCTTATATATACCAGATCGACTTCCCCGTTTATATAAGCGCCCATTTACATGCATTCGATTCCGAACCGACCGGCGATGCGGTTCGACACAACGAACAGGCGCATGCTCGTTGCCGTTTGCGATATGCATGGAGCGCGCACAAATTGTGAGATGTCAGCGGAGGCTGCTGTTCGCTACGATCGCTGTTGTTCCTGTTTATAGTTAGCAATCGAAATCTACTTGCAAGTACATCTTGCGCGACAAAACTGAAAGGCACGGCTGTTTCCTCCTCTGGGACTTTTCGACGTCTTTGAAAGAAATATTTATGTCAATGATAATGCCGATGTGGTAAAATTGTAATAGAATTTTTATTTCAATGATATTATACACATAAATATATCTTCACAGAAAAAAAGATTTTCTCTGCCGCAGCTAATCTTAGTTTGTTATAATATATTTGCTGCCGTAACTATAAATTTATCAACTACAGCGAAATAGTTTGCTGCTATAATATAGATATCACAGCTAAGACATTAGCTGTATTATCTATATTTTAACTGTCCATATTTTACATCTGCCATTTAGTTACCACATGTAATTTTTAGTTACGACAGCTACTTTTTTTTCCGTGTTGTTCTAATCGAAGATATCTTTTAGTATACGGTTCTATATTTTCTTAAAATAATTTTTAGAACAATTAAAATAGTTTTATCACTTGTTTTGTCATTAAGATCATTTTATACAGGATAACTTAAAAAATAATAATGTACACATTCCTACAAAAGAATCTGTTCGTTTTGTTACATCCGTGGTAATTGTTCAATTAACTTTGACTATAAATATAAAGCACTCTCAATTTATTGCATTTTATTGGAAAAGACGGTAATAAAATCAAAAACAAAATTGTTATAAAAATAAATATTATTTTATTTTTAAATTTATTTTTCGTTATAACAATCAAGTCAATTTGTGGAGGTATTTTTAGCCAAGGCTGTATTATTCAGAGATTATTGTTTGATTGTTATTCTAAAAAAAAAAAAAAAAATGCAGAAAGATCAGCGTGCTCTGTGTACACGATACTAGAAAATAATGTTTAGGGATGCCAGTATCTTTTGATTCTTCTCAAACGCGGAGAAAGAAAGCACGCGCGTATCGCCCGCAGCGAAGCAATCCTTATCTATTCTTGTTATACCCGACACCGAAAAGCGTTCTATCAACGTGACGGTGCGCGTTTTTTATAGCGGCATCCTTATCGACGACAGTCTTCCATCTCCGAGTGCATCCGGTTTTCCAGGTCGCTCGCAACGAGGGCCGATTTATCACGTAGTTTTGATAATCGAACCAAAATCGACGCGAGGCGAGCACGTTAGCGTGACTCAGAAGATCACAGGGGGGGATAATCTCGCGATAACCGGAAGTGCAGTAGAGTTTTCCTCGCGTGAGCAAACTCGGCAACTTCGTTCAAGTGCTGAAAATCGAATTCTTGACTAACCAAGCGTGCGTTTCTTTTGGACGTTGAACCTTTCGCGAATCCGACGCGTTTTGCGGGGATGAAACTGAGCGAACGTGCGGATTTAAAGATAAAATGAATCGAAAAGTTAAAGCTATCATAAGTTAACTCACAAAAGAACTGTTCTTTTCAACTCTACTCTCTATACTTCTCTTGTGTTTACCATTATGTTACCGAAATTTAAAGGAATAAAATAGAGTTCTCTCCAAGTCCTATACAAATTTATTTTTTAGACCAAGGATTCCTATAACTATAATATGAAACTGCCTCTTCTTCGACAACAATGCAAGTTTCAATGTAACAGCATGCATTCAAAGTTCAATAGCTCTCGCAATACAGAATATACTAAAAATATGTAGTTTCACGTGATTCTTTTCAATTTCACTTCCAAAAAATATATAATGTTCGCTTTTTCTCCTTCAAGTCGCTTTTCTCGCTTATTATCGAAACCTTCGATGTAACTTTACTATCATTCATATATCATGCACTACTAAAATTTTTTTTATAGTGAACAGACTAAAATAGAGGTACAATAAAACTTCCGACAATTAGACCTTCTTCCGTTCTCGTAAAAAAAAATGTTCTAATTTCATGAGAAATTAAACAGGTGTTTCATCAGAGGACCTGCTGGTAGAATCGATGCAAAATGCAACCGCATGCATGCGTGTATGCATATAACGCACACATGCACAGCACTCTGGGTGCCGTCAGGGCCATGACGTCATGCGGAGGGGTTGACTATTTCACCCTTCTATCCTAACCCCATGAAAAGAGAAACCGGATGATTCTGCCCGAACGGCTTTCAGGACTTCCCATGGACTCACTTCCAATATGCACGTATTATTGACTAACGCGCACGTTTACGCAGCCAACTGTGTCGCTGATTCACGAGTTAACATTGATATTCCCGAAGAGACGGAAATAACTCGTTAAAAGTTATCAGCGTCCAACAATTTATGTTCCACGTTGAATTTTACATCGTTAAATTTCTATGCATCTCCAGCAACAAAAGATTACCAATTTGGAATCAATTTTAAAATGATTTAAATTTTTTTGCTATAGAAAAGAAAATTTTGTATTGCAAGAAAATTTGATTTGTCGCTTGCTTCGATCATTGAAGATTTCAAACTTTTTTTACGTGTTCAGGCAGAGCAGTCAATAACTGCTCGGCCAATAACTTCCCCGTTTATAGTGCTCATTATAATCCTGATAAGATTCCAAAATTAGACGGGTATCCAATAAACAGAAATTCTACAAATAGCGACTGTGTATTCTGAGATAATAGTGTTGCAATAGTTTCTTTATGAGAGCCTCTAAAAACTTTTAAAATTCTAGATTTCGATAAGGATACAATATTTGTGTGGCAAGCAGAGCCACACTAAGTGTCTAATCTTAACTAATACGATATTCTCATCATTCTTGTCAACATTAAAAAATGAATTAAAAAATAACTAATAATATATATTATATTATAATATAATAAATTATATAAGTAATTAATTCTATATATAATCAAGTGATATGAAAATGATTTAATGATGAAGCAAATCCGTAATAAACGTTGACTCGTGATTTTACATTAAACAGAGCGGTGTAATCCCATTAGATAATATCAGCTATCTTATTAGATATTAGATAATATCTGTCGCTATTGTTTCATTTATCTTTTGTGTTATCTATTAATTTTAACACGTGTAAAATGAAGTTATTGTATGTCTTTAAGAAAAAATTTATAATTCAATTTCTTTCAATACTTTCTACAATATTTATTACATCCAGAGAAAAATTTCTTCGATTAAAAAAAAATTTGTTTGAATCAAAGAAATGTGTGCATTGCTATATGATTAAAAAAAAGTTTCTTTCATTTGAATATCATTTTTTAAAATCAAATAAATTTTTTTTTATTTGAACGCCATTACTTGTAAGTAAATTTTTATTTTTCTCAAAGGTATTTTCACTTTTAACTTAAAAAAATCAACGAAAGAAACGATTTCTTCAATTTAAAGATAACTTTTTTCTGGATGTAATTGCAACTACACATTTGTTTTCTTACAAGCAAAGCCACGACCCCCGTCGTGAGTGAGTCCTTTGAGGGCCACAATCGCACAATGAGAAAGAGATCCTTAAGATTCGTCGAGAAAATCTGCGTCGCTGCACGAACGCTCTCGAAGAAGACGCCCTTTCTCCGGAAGACGCGGTCTAATCACACGATCCCACGGGGAATAAAGAGGGATGCGCGCGTCATCAGGAAAGAACTCGCTCTCTCTTTATTCAAGACCCAGAACTTTCCCTCGACGGAGGAACCGGCCGCGGGGTGGGCCGGCTGGGCCCAAAGAGGACGTTTCTATCGTAGCATCTGCCAGTTGGTGCTTCTGCCACACAGCTGCCAAATAACACGACCGATCCCTTCCTGACCTTCTCACTTCTCATCTCGCTTTTTCCTATCTCTTCTCACTCGTTCGCTATATGTTTCACTTCCTCAACGCGGCCTGTTCCGTTTTCTCCTTTTCTTTCTCACTTTCTCTCTCGCACTCTTTTCTTCTCGGTCTGTCTTCATTATTTCCACAGCGACGCAGATCTCTCCTTTATGCGCCAAGGCCCGATTCTCGCTTTGTATTCGAATCGACAAGCTGCCGTGCGAGGATGAAAGAGATAGAGAAAAAGGGGCAAAAGAGAGAGAGAAAAAGGGCGACGTTATCGGTGTGTGTGTGTCGGGTATATGTATATTTGTGGCTAGTATGAGGACAATCCGGACATGCCCAGGGCTCGTGTCCCAAAGTACAAAAGACTATGCCAGACTGTTGATCGGTGTGTATATGTGTGCGTATATATGTATATGTACGCGTGACTTCTTATTCCGTGTTCATAGAATGTAGATCGATCCTACCTTCATCAGTCTCGGGGAAACTTCCGTTCTTCTCGGCTTTTTTTACTTTTTTTTAATCGTCGGTACCTGTTCCCCTTGAATTAATTAAAGTACGCTGTTTCTCGAGAATACTTGTATCCGCATAAAGCTGGATGGAACCGCGAATTCGCTGTCTGTCCGTCTGTGACGCAGTTGCGAGAGAAATTTTACCGCAAACCACAGGAAATTTTGGCATGAAACATTCCTGTGTGAACGTGCGTAGAATTCTCGTTTTGTTTACATCAATGAAAACGCAAGCCAAAGAGAATTTATTTTGATAGTACACGATCATTTTTGTTATATCAACGAATGAATATTTCAAATTTTTTATAAATTCTAGTTTTCAGTGCGAAGTTAAATTAATACGTACGACAAATTTTTCTTTTATTTTATCTTAACTTTAAAATTTATAACTAAGAAATGATATTGATGATAAATTTGAAATCTACTTATACATACATTTTAAATAATAATTCTAGAAATTGTAAATATATATATATATACTTTACGTATCTTAAAAGAATAATAAAATTATTTCATTGTAGCACGATAATATCTTTACGCACAGACACGAAATAAAAGTTCATTGTCCTGAACTCCAAATTATGAAGGCGCAAAACAGATTACGCAACGAACTAGAAAGGCACCGACAGTTTCAACGTTATGCCGACACTTTTAACGGGCGCCATTGTTGCGTAGAAGCTCGTGTTTGTTGCATTATCTCGACGATAAGACTTTCACCACCGACGATTCGCGCATACGGTTGCACTTTGCTGCACGCATTATTTTTCGACAGCAACGTGACATCGTTCGTATCGCTGCGTGTACTAACCACGGGAGCTGTGCACTCGAGTCTCCTCGAATGCGAAATCGATGAGGGACGCGAATTAATAATGCCGATACGACCGCGACTCGAGTCATGCACATATATATCGAAATCAATGTGACTGCATTGTCGGAATGATCCAACTGCGGACGACATTTCTATCTCGGGAAGAAAATCTTTTCAGAGGTCGCCGAGTATTTCCGAAGAATTTACTCGGTAGACTAGAAAATTCAGTTGTACGTTTCACTTTGGGAACATTTTCGATTTAATAATAGACCTCTTTTGTGTTAAATTATGATCAGTATTTTTTCTAAATTTATATATCAAAGAATAAATAAATGACAAATCTCAACACATTATCTAGCTGCGATGGAAAGCTTCGCCATTGGCGGATCCAGAAATTTATCAAGTGGCCATTGGCGCGAGCAAAATTTTTTCAAATATGAAAGGATAGGATATTAAATTTATTTAAATTATTACATTATATAAAATGTATTATTTAAATGTATAATTCATTAAAAAAACTTTTTAAAATTATATTAACACAAAAAAAATAATATAATAGTAGAATCTATGTTTTTTATATTTAGAAGTTTTTTTAAAAAATATTTTTGGAACAACAAATATGTGATAAAGTATTCCAGAAATATTAAAAATATTATATAACATTTTGCAATAAATATTTTAAAAAAGGAAATTTGAAAAGAGTCATAATCCCCATGGATCCGCCAGTGAGCCTCGCTTAATCAGTACGATGTCGATTACATTTCCGTCACTGATACACAGTTGGAAAAAATGTGTTAAATTTAACATAAATTGCATGTCTTAAACGGTTCCCTCAAATTTTTGAGTTAATTTTACACAAGATGAATATGTTAGAAGATAACACAAATATTATCTAAGAGAATAAATACAAAGAAAGATAACATCGATTGTAAACCGTGGAAACATTCTTTTTTTTTAGAAAATTAACATTTATGATATGTTAAATTAACACATATTTCATTCAATTAGAATTTACATTTTAAAACATTATTTTTATGTTACTCGTTCACTTACTCATAAATTGTGTCATTTTGAGATTAAGAAACATTGAATATCAATTTCACAAAAAATCTTTAAATAACATAATCACATTATGTCAAATTAACACTCGAATATGTTAAAAAATTTAACACAAACTGTTAACACAAACGTGAATGGACCGTTTCCAACACAAATGCACAAATTTTTTTATTGTGTAGGAAAGACAGACGGTCAATTTGGTGAAGTCGCGTACGTTGATCTGCAGTGCCGTTTTGCGTGCACTCGTGCATTCTGATGTATTCTCGATTCCTGCCTTCTACGGAGACTGCGATATCCGCTGCATGCATTGTCAACTGATTAGTCGACAGCTGTGCACATATGCCGTATGCAGCCGCACGTTTTGCTATTCTTGAGGCTCTCGCCTCAAGTCTCGCCTCTACGGATTTCTAATTTAAACCACTTCGCGGTAAAATTGATACTTCCCCGTTGCCGCAAGCCCCCACATTAAGCTAACATTATACACATTTTCAGTGCCGGAATCGATAATGGCCGCGTATTTCATGTCGTCGTTAAATATTCTTAGCCGCGATAAAAACCGCCGATAAATGCGCTGATGAACGTGCATTATAACGTTAAACTATATATTGAGTACTTTTTAATTAATACGCTTTTTTAATTTAAAGTAATCATTGTAATTGCGATCACGTCATGTGTTTAAGACACTTATATATGGAGATTAAAAATATAATACTTCAATTAATGTAATACTTTACTCATGATAGAATATTCGTAATTAGATTTTTCTGCAGGAAATAAAATAAATTTTCAAATTTCGCACGTGTCGTGTGTAATTTAACAATTGACAATTTAACTTTGACAATTTGTAGACACTAAAATGCGCTATATAAAAGTAATGCTTTATACGCTGTAACATCTCTTTCAACTATCTAATTCGATTGGTCGGTTAAATGCGCGGAACGTATCGCGCATCAGCGATCCTTTTTCTCTCTCTCTAATAAAGCTTTCGTCAAGACGCGATAACGCAGAGATAGGGACGCGTTTCGTCCGAGGATCAATTTCATACAGGAAGCAGATAACTAAACGCGCCACAAGAGAGCAGTATAGGATACGAACCGGTTGCCTACCGTAAAATAATGAAGTGGCGAAATGTTATATGTCGCGCTATAAAGATGTCAGTAATGTTCGTGAATATCTGACAAATCGCGATCATTAAGAAAAGAAGGTTCGTGTTCATTAAGAAGAGGAGGTGAGAAAGTAAAGATTAAAAGACATTATGGCGAGGAGTATACGGTCTGAAATGTTTGCACTGCACTGCAACCAAATGTTTGCTCTGCGAGTAATATTCACGCTACGAAGGACTTACGAAATTATCACGACTATCTCGTATAGCTGCGCAATGAATTCTTATATTTGAGCAGTATAGATGGAATTACAGTCATTTTCCGAGAATTATCAAAGTTGTAAAATATGAAGGTTATAATATTTTCAAAATTAAGAAAATAATTCTATCTTAACTCTTTAGAATTATTTTCTTCCTTAAAGTTAACATCTTTAAAGTAAAATCTTAATCTTCATAATAAGAAATCATATAAGTAAAGATAAATAACGCAAAATAATTAAACTGATCTTTTTAAGAGAAATACGACGACTTGATAACTAAAAAGTTACAAGTAATTAAACTTTCCAATTAGGACTGTATAATTAATCTGTCGTTCGCAATTAATTGTTAAATCTATTCCGCATAATTTTCAAGAAAAATCTTGTCTTTATACTTGTCTTCCATACCAGTAAAGAATCAGATGATGGCAGAATTAGCTAATAAAAGAGAAAAGACGCGATACAGAAAATATTTCTCGGAAAACTTCCCCGTCGCGTGCTCAGGTGAGACCTCGTAACGTCATTGGCTTTGGAAAAAAAAGTCGATGGTCAACGGAGCATATCTTGAGGGAAACGGCAGACCCGTGAAAGGGGAAAGACGTCGTCGGGTCGCGGATACCGTGAGTAGGCGGAATGCTTAACGCTCCAGAAAATTAGGAACGTCCTGCCTGTAGAAGTAAAAGCATAATCTGCTGAGGAGTGCGCGACTGGCTCGGTCTCTCGTCCTCCACCCTCTCTTCCATGATGCAAGCCAGGACGATAGGTAAGGAAAAGCGGAAGGAAGAAGGGGGGACTAGGGAGACGAGGGTACGTTGCACGTTCGGGTTCCGTACCTTCACCGTCACAAGGTAGACAGCTGCACCGCTTATTTCTTTCTTTTCTTTCTTCACAGCATGCTGCTGGTTTCCTTCGCCGCACGTGCAGCGTGAACCGCGTCTAATTTCTACAGGCAATCCACTCCGAAATGAAAATCCAAGAACATGAAGACAAAGAAAAGGACTTCTAGCGGCTCGAACATCAAACATTCGCACAAAGATCGAAAGGAAAGTAGAAGTCGAAGAAAACTCTTGTATTCTTGAAGCGGTGCAAATTATTTCTTAAACGTGAATATCTTAAATTTCCTGTCGTTAAATTTTGTGACATTGCTTATTAGGCGTATTGAATTAAACTAATTATGCCAGAAATTTACGTTAATCTATTCACGCGTATGCTTCGAGTGTAAATTTTAAGTCAATTATGGAAATTAATTTTTTTATTTTTTAGTTTGTTAAGTATATAGAGTATATAGATAGTCTGTTAAGTATATAAAAATATGTAGATAATTGAAAATATAAATAAATTATATCTACTTACTTATTATACAATTATATAAAAATTTTCCAAAAAAAGTTGTTAAAAAATTCAATTCAATCTGAATATTTTGTATCAAATAATAATATTAATATAACGTGTTATATGCTCCAAAATAAAATAAATATAATCGCAAAAATAATCGCTACTTGAACAAGTTAAACGTTGGAAAACGATCTCTCTTATGACCTATACGTTATGTATGAACAACACATTTATTGATAAAGTTAACGAATAGATAAGAAAATTATCTGCTTAAAGCTGATTACCGGACTAATTTTGACCAATGGATTTAAACGGTTGATTTTAAACCACTAAACAAGCAGCAGTTTCTAGGATTATTGCGCTCGTAATTACCTGTGAATTTTACGGCGCTGGACTCTTAATTAATGCCAACTCATTAACACATATAAATTATTTATCTATTTTGCCTTGTGCATAATTTACATCTACATTCCGACTAATTAATTCTCAAGCAAGCAATATATCTGCGAACACATGCAAAAATACCTCGAAAGAACCGGTAAAATAAACTAAAAAGATATTAAAAAATAAATGTCGAATTGGAATCATTTTTAAGCGTGAGAAAAAAAATGTTAATTTTTGTCAAATTATACATAACAAAGTACTAATTGCTCCACATTCTTATGTTATTTTTTTCAAAATAATTTTCTTTAAACTAACTTCATGTTTTTTCTATCTTTAAGAAGATATTGAAATTACGACGTCAATATGCCTTCCTCAATATTTAAATTTATTATTTTTTTCTAGAGTCAGTGACAATTTATAACAAAAGGAAAAAAGAATTTTTGATAACGAGTTTCTGGTTACGAAATTCAATTATATTCGAATGTCAAACGACGATTTCATTCGGACGCTGATCTGCGACGCGTGAACGTTGCGTGTTCGCGATGGACATCACGTGGATACACATACGTCTGAGCGAAAGTTACACTATTTCGTTGATGACGTATATGCGTGCGAAAGAGGAGGGGATTTTTACGAGGAGCACATGCGACCCAGAGAGAGAGAGAGAGAGAGAGAGAGAGAGAGAGAGAGAGAGAGAGGAGAAGAGAGAGGAGAAGATATACATCTGTAATAGTACATATGCGACGCGATGGAGACTCTAAACGCCTACCTCGCCCTCTTCTCGCGAAACTGCGTCATTCGTGTCGACGTAAACCTCGTAATTTCGTAGATCAGCATTTTGCTGCATATGCAAGAGTGCGGTTTCACCAATGAGCTCGAGAATATTTACACCCTCGATCTGGTTAGTGCGAAAGTCAGTTAGCGCCAGGAATGATGCTAAAAATACGATTAGCATGTTACATTTATAGTCAGGTATTCAAGAGAAGAACGTTAGATAATATTAGGTTGTCAAAAAAGTTCTGAATCACTCTTTGGTTTTTACATACAAAAATTATTTTTATACATATAAAGTTATTCAGTAATAACGACAATCATTGTCATTCAAAATAAAAGTTATTATATTCAATAATATATCATGCGTCATTAGTTTGCTATCTGCCAGATTTTATCTCGGTATCATTCGGGCTCCTTAAATGCGAAAAACTCACGACAAATTACCTCAACTTTTTTGCTCAACAGTTTCGAATCGTCGTCTTTGCAAGAAATGTTTCGTTGAGCGAAACAGGCTGTGAGAAAAATGTCTAGTTGAAAATGGATGAACCAGAAGATTGTGATTATATCAATTAGAATTTCAGTTATAGCTCATCTATAGAATTCTAGTAGATTGAACTAAAAATTCTGATTCATTCATTTTCAAGCAGAATTTCGATTAATTCAATCTCTTTCTCAGTGTAGTCAAACACAAGATCAGGACTATTATTCAAAGTGTGATAGAACCTCGATATCATATATGGTAGACGAATGGTTATTGAACAAGATCTTTATTTTGAGGAATAATTCGTTATTAAAGTCGTTATTCCTGAATAAATTTGCATGTAAAAATTATTTTTACGTGTACCTACAACCAAAAACGAGATAGGGAACTCTTTGACAACCTAGTAAAAGCCAAAATGAAATTAATTAGAACGTTATGCTCGATTTATAATTGTTTAAAATTTCTTTTCCCTTCGTCATTTAAAATAAGAATAGTAAAATAAAAAATTAAATTAAATACATAATATAATTAAATTAAAATCGGAAAATACAATGTATGAAAAGATACAAGTAGGAAAGAAAATTTATACAAATTGAACAGTGTGTAGAGCTAATAATAAGTTCAGGTGCACCAATCAAAAATTAATACGTAATCTTTTCTGATTATGGAAATCGTTTGTACTTTGAATTTTTCTCCACAGACGCATATCACTACTTTCGTGAGATCAAATACACTGTGCTGAATTACTCATCCGCCCACGATGTCTTTCCTGCGTAGGGTATCCTAAACGCCCACCTTCCATCACCTTCTACCTTTCCACAAAAGTACGTCACTCGAAACCTCGTAAATATCATAAACTTGAATGGTGGAATCAAGTAATAAAGTGGCACGAAATTGCTTTCTAACAAATACATGTATGAAAAGAGATTTGTAAGGGCATACGTTCTTACATATTATAACCCTAAAACAGGAAAACATATCAAATTTTCTCCATCTAAAGATTGCAATTTTGCAGAAGATAACAAGATAATGAAGACAGGATAATAAAGATAACGAGACAAGATAATAACAATGTTTGAATTTGTATCGATCACATTTGAATTAGTAATTATTATATTTATCAGATTTTATTTGTATCTAAATTTTTTTTTACGCTTTCAAATAATTGTAAAGATATGTGCTTTGTAAAAAAAGAGATTCTATATAAAATATTTGCGCGATCATTGATACTATTTTGAACCGCCTATCGAGTAATGCAAGATTCGTTACTATCTATTACATGCTCCGTTACATTTGATATACGAGAACACTCGCATCCAATGAATTAATAATACATCTCTCTGCTCCGTGCTCCACTTCATCGACTTCGAATACCATCATTAAATCACGCAGGACGTTTCTCTGGTAATTTGCATTAGGTATATATCTATCTTTACTTTCTCTCTTCTACTCATCGACGAGTGACGCTTTTCGCGATTTGGAATGAAAGTTAGAAACTATAGATAGAGTAATGAAAATCAAGATAATTGAGTAATTTTATGATACATATACATATTGATTACGCCAAACTAATATCATATTTCTTTAGAACGCCAAATATGTCACTTAAATACGATTGAAACGCGCTAATTTCCGTCAATCGCAATCGTGTCCTTTTTATTTTTGAGCTCACGAACTACTATTATTATCATTAAATTATGAATATTAAAAAAATGTTAATACATATTTTAAAAGAGCAAAAGATAAGTAAAAGTGAAGGATGTTCAGTTAATACTGATACAAGTTTAATTTGCCAATTTAAAATTAATAAAATAGCAAGACTTTTAACTTCAGGAATCGTAATTATATAAAATATATTATATATTACGCGAAATTATTTTATATAATTGCAACTGAAATGAAAGCTGATTTAAGTCGAAACTTGTCTCACTATACATTTTGTTAATTTTAAATTGACAAGTTAAGCTTGTATTAATATTGAACATCCTTTATTTTTGCTCGTCTTTGGCCCTTATCTTTTAATATATTCATTTAATGTATTGATATTATTTTTTTCAATAACAAGCAAGATATTCATTTTAGTTATACAAATACTTCAACAGAATACAGAGATATTGCAATATATATCTGTATAAACATCTTCAGTCTAATTATTAATTTATAATTTACAGTTCATTTATTTTTACAGTTTACGTTGTAGATTAAAATCGATTTTTAAATTCCCTCCAGCTATGTATCACGTATGAATAAACTCAACATAAAATAAGTCTTTAAGATAATAACGCAAGCGACGAAGGTTTCAGTTTATCTTTGAAGAATAAGATTGAGAAGCGTCGAGCCCGAAACCTGGATCGGACGCGCGCACTTTCACGCAGGCCGGCTGGTTGAGAACCTCTGGACGGCCCGCTGTTGCGTCGCACGCTCGCGCAGACGCGAGGCGAATCCGCCACAATACACTCTCAGATATACCAAGTACGTGATTATGCCAGGTCGAGAAAAAGGAACGACGTTTGTACATCGGCTACTTTACGATATACTCTTATGAACGCGCAATACTAACGACGATTATCGCCATTTCGATTGTAATTATGACGCAAGATAATTTCCTAAAGATACCTCATCCTCGATCTTTATGAACGACAATGACAATGGAAAGAGCTTGATCGAATTTACAGTTCACCCAAAAACTAACATTGTCATAAAAGATAGGTATATATGAATTTAATTTTTGTAATAAACAATTTTTATTTACAATGCTCTCTTAATCCTTCGGAACTGACGCTAAAATCTGTAACACGGTTACTAAAGCTGAGTCTGTAAAATCCATTAATTTATGTTAATTAACCCTTCCGTCAATCTATAATTTTTCACCTTTTCACTACCATGTTTCACGAGAAAATTCCCGCAAAAAATGTAAAAGTGAAAATAAGACAAAGTCTATGCAAAAGTTTGTTCTTTGTTGTTCAAACAGTATAGAATTTTTAAGACGTAATAACGAAATTCGCACAAAAATATAAAAATTTTTACTGTTTAAAAATCGTTATATCCGGGATCTCCATGCATTGTCCGAAGGATTAAAAATTATTAATTAATTTCAATCAGAATGACATAATTCGTATAAAAAAGAACGAATAATAATATATTCTAATAAGAATAATCCAAATTTGCAAATATAACATAAAGAAAATGGATTTGTTTGACATTTTTGAAAAAGAAACTTGTAAGTGATCCACTATCGCCATTTTGATTGTAATTATGACCTACGTTTTGACAAAGAGATTTATAATTAAGTGAATCCTATTGACTTATTAACAACTTCAGAGAATTAACAAAGATATGATTTTATCCTTAAAAATGTCTTATTCCTTGGAATATTTTGACAGGACATGCGTGTATGTAAAGTTCTGACATGCTCCGTACGATAAAATAACACAATCGATTTAACAGATACTTAACACTTAAAAAAGGAATGTTTAAAAAGAAGCAGCTCTTTGTATGAGAGAGAGAAAGTGTTCTCTATATTTACTGCAGATATTAATATTCCACATCGATTGGTCGTGAATTACCAACGATAGTAGAGTATCGTTTGCGTATAATTGTCTTATTTACAGCGATGATTAATGATAGGATTATGTGTACACACGGTTCTACATCTCGATGTTATACGATACTCCAACCGTCTATATGTTACGGTAATCATATCGAATCGTAATTAATTTGACGTGCCAAACGTGTATTCAATTAACGAACTCATACGTCGACTGATGCGTGAACATGATTTTTGGTGCACGCCTGTAACATGGGCTTAATAGGCGTAATAGGTATGATTAATTAGTGAGAATCAAAAGGTCTTACGTTACACAAGGAAAAGAAAGCTGCTACTTCGCGATCGAATCGCCGCGAGTCATAACTGTTACCGTGTCGGCTACGTGTAATTATGTAATTTACACCCGTAATTAATTTCTCGGAATTAGCTCCTGAGAGACAGCGTGCTTTTCGTTGTACGTATTATTAAAAACAGGAAGCATTTTTCGTTTGTTCGACGAGAGAGATACGAGAGACATTATCTCGATTCGTCGACGATTGTCTCGACATTACGTTCGACAAATACACGTGAAATCGTAAAAATTTATTAGCGTCTCTCGTCGGTAGAAAATAAAAACCAGTATTCATAATCGATTCTTATTTTGAGACCGTCTACTTAAGCAATATCTTAATGTTAATACTGTTCTGTGATTGGCTTCTTAACATGTACTTGAGGTGATCTTAAATATAAGAATAACTAATGAATGCCGGCTAAAGAGTAAGAAATTTCTTGAATATATAACAGTAAAAGTTACTTTACAAGTTACTTATAAAATATTTTTTATTATAAAAATTTAGTACCTACAATAAGTTCGAGTATTTTATATTACATTCGCTTTATCATTCGCTCCAATTTAGTATTACTTTTTGTACTAAATTTTTATAACAAACATGTATAAGATAACCTAAAAAGTAACTTATAGGAAGTCATCTTCTCAAACCTAATCTAATCTCAAAAGCCTTTCAAGCTTTTTTTGCGTTGCGCTTTAACATTGAGAGTACACAAACACGCACACATATTACTAACATTTCTACACTGAGAAAAAAAATGTTAACTAAATGCGTTTAGTTCGTAATGATTATTTCAAATATTTATATATTTAGATTAACAAAATCTTGTAATTTAAAATATATTATTTGTTTGAATTAACAAATATTTGCTTGACAGCCCGTGATCGCTACATTTAGTTGAATCAACTAATATTTTTTTAAAACAGCAACTTTTTTTTCTCAGTGTAGAGATTACTTACGTAACACTGATTTCCTTTACGATTCTATCGCTGTTTTTTTATCTGCGCGTTCGAGCGATTACACGAGACGCAAGACACGTGCGGCGCGACGTGGAGTGCGCGCGGAATGAAATTTTGATTAAGTCATCGCAAACGGATGCAAAACAATAACGCACGCAAGGTGTCGCGACAAGGTGTAATCTGTTCGAGAGCAATTATTCTTATCCAAGTTCCTCTTTTTTTTCGACGGTACGATTGCCTTGGCGCCGTTGCGTAAAAAAACGTCCATCGTAAAACATACGTTGCGTCCGTTGCTTCTCGTGACGTCTCACCGAGCTTACTACGCATTACACGAACGGGAAAAGTGGCCGTGGTCTTCCCGATCGATAGTACCGGCTGACTGACTGTGCTCTGAGAGCACGTGCTAAACACGGGGAAGCCGGTCGAACGGCGGCGTTTTCCGGTGTCCTCGCCGGATAAAACATGGCGACGTGCAACATGCCCCGCGAAAGCCACGTATTCCGTCATCCTTCCCGATCCCTTTAATCTTTCTTGTGAACTTTCTCGCCCGTAGTATATATTACTTTGCATGACCTGTCGCTACGTCGCGTGCACATAGCGTTGTCGTCGCGTTCGATTGGAGAAGCAGAAAATAGGTCCGCGCGCGAATAATTCGATAATTGAGTGGTTCATTAAGAGAGTGTGTGTTATTCTCCGCAATTTCCACAATGAAGTCTATTAGAGAAAAATCGATCTTTTCAGAATACTCGTAACTGGCATACACTTGATATTATCGTGACACGCTTTCTGTTCATTATATCATGCACGGCATCATCTACCAAATTATCATTGAGGACTCAATTCATTATTATAGTTTCCATTTTCTTGGAAGAGGAATTCAGTATGTAATATTTTAATGGTTACAACTATATAACTTATAGTAGTAGATCATGTAACCTAATAGAGAGTCGAACTAAATTTCCGATATTTGTTCATTCTCCTATATTTAATTACTCATATTTAATGAATTATTCGAGTAATAATTAAAGATATCATATATTCAAATAAATAAAAATCAGCTTATTTCTTTCAGATATTTTTTATCGAAATCCTTTCTAATATAGAATTGGATATTTTTACGATTGGATGCCATCTCTTTTCATCAATATTTGACGTTAAAGATTTTTATGATTAATATAACATATAACGCATACACAAAAGCACAAAAGTCCAATCATCTCGCAAACATAGGATATATGATTTACGCTACTTTCATAATCACGGGCACGGCAAAAGAGCTATCAATCATCAATAATATCGCAAAGATGTTGGAAGTATCATTATTGCGACTATAATCCACGTAATTTGCAACGAATGATTGAACTGAAATTTTCGCCGCTCGCTACAATCGCTAAAGAGGCCGCGTAGCAGAAAACGCAATTGCAACGTGCGGCTCCGCGCAATTATGCAGATTATTCCTACCCGTGTGAAGGATCGCGAACCCGTCGGCGTAAACTTCATTGCCACACATGGAAAACTTTGGAGCGCGCTGTCGTAAGCGATAGCGACGCGGATGTAATGCGGAGAATGTTCGCTGAAAACGATAGCGACGACAGATTGCAACGATAAATTTTGTTCTGCGTTTTCGACGCGTATTCTTTCTTTAAACGAATATATGCATACATATATATTTTGCGTTTTTTCCGCGATTGAACGCGTTTTTAAACGGGTACTTGTAAAATAATTAAATAATATCAAACTCGAGATAAAATGATTATCGAATTTTCCTAGAATATCTTTCATATTCCATTTTACTACCCCAAAATCGTTTCCTTTAAATAAAACATTTTGTACAGGATATATATTGTATTTTTTACGTCTTTCTTTCTGCGTCTTTATATAGGATTCTCTACGATTTTTGGAGTGAATCTCACCCTTTAGAGTGAAATTCTCTCTCTCAAAAATTTAGAGAGTACACTGAGAAAAATGTTTGGCTGAAAATGAACAAAAATCAGAAGATTCTGATTAAATCAATCAGAATTCCGATTATTTCAACTAGAATTCTGATTGATATAAATATAGGTAATCAAAATCTTCTGGTTTGTCCATTTTCAACTAAACATTTTTCTTATAATTCGACATATAACTTATACATATTTAAAGCTTATAGTGTAATATGTAATCCTTAATTACGTTGAAAAAAAGAATAACAGCTATCAAATTTTGAGTAAAATTATTGTAATCAAATGTTCGACTAATAGCAAAAATAATTTTATTTTTCTAAATATTTCATAAGTATTACCAAACATAATAATATAACCAACCGTTCGATTATAAATAATTACTAAATATATTTAAAAAAGTATATCATTTTTGTTATATTAACTAAAAATTTGATTGAAATTATTTTACTCAACATTTTTGTTTGGTAGCTATTATCAGATACTTTTTCAGTGTTATCTAGAGACTATCTAGATTTGTTTTCTATTTCTTTCTCGTTGTAAGATTCTGAGTTTGAGTCTGATAAAAGGTATAGACCGAATAGATAATTTAAAAGAAGTTTGTTTAAGCAAGTTTAAGAACTAGAGGGTGCATATATATATATATATATCTTCTTAATCAGATTCGTTGCCGATGCATTGTATCGGGCAGGCGAGTTGTCGTGAGTCGCGACAACGAAACGACGCAACGATGTAACACGGGCGCGGAAGCGGGACAACGATTGTAGCTTATGTCGTTTCTCGCCAACAAAATTAACATCTTTTTCAAATATGACAAATATAAAATGAACGCTAGTACGGCGCATTCTATTTTTGTTCGGCGCCCCAGTTGCGTCGGCATTACATGAAATTTAAGTAGAAGTCATATTTAAATGCGATCGATTACTATCGCCGATAAGAACCAAACGGAGCATGATGAAGCGCGGTCATGGGTCATCTTATTCCGTCTCTCCGTCTTTGGGTGACATCGCTAACTAAGTCTTGTACATAAATACAGTAATTCTATTTTTTTAGATATATTAGATTTTATATATATATATATATTAATAATCTGCAATAATACATTACATTAAATTAGTAACAATACTATTAATAATTTCGAACGATTTTTATAGTAAATGTTATTAAACTCTTCGTATACATTTTTTTTAAAGTGAGAAACTTTATTAAAATATTAATAGCAATGCTCATTAAATTTTTTATGTAAAAAATTTTTTAAGTGAAAGTTTTAAAATATTTAAAAAGTAATACGTATCTTTCAGAAGAAAATAAAAGATATGTATATTATTTTAATATCAAATTCGATAAATTTAATTTAATAACGAATAATTTATTCATTCGTGTAATCCTTTCATTTAAGAATAATATTTAACTAATTCATTTAAGAATTATATTGGACTAATTTATATTGAATTTTGTAATCTAAAAATTCCTTTTGATTCTTATCTTTCATTTCAATATCTTGTTTCCTCTACGAGCTTCATTCTTTAAAAATGAGAAATAATTCGAGCGTTCACATTCGCGCGTCATATTCAGCTAAATGTAGTCGCAATGAAAAAAAAAAGAAAAAACACCGATATCGGTGTACTCTATTGCGGCGACACTGTTTGGAGTCACTCGTGTATACCGTCGAATAAACTCGATAGAGTTCAAACCGTCCGGCCGCCATTGCTCGCTCGGCCCGAGTCGTCGTACATAGAAATCTAGGCCGCATTATGGATCTACATGCAGATAGCTTACGTGAGGAGCTACGGTTGAGTGCGCGTGATCATCTCAAATTCGAAAATCGGCCAGTAAATTCGCCGCTTTGCGCCGCAAAGAAGTTACTTAGAATCCTGATTAAGGAGCCGATGTCTTTCATAAAAAGAAATTTTTAATGTGGCGTCAATATCTCTATTCCTATTATATCTTTTGCATATTGCTGCATAATTCTTTTATGCCAATTAAACGTTGAGGAAATTTTTGCTTTTTTAATATATCCGTTAAGCGTCAAATTTTTTCCATTCCATTCTGGTTTTTCTGGATTTTAGTAACCGGTTAATACCGCGAATAGGTGTGCAGGAGATTAAGTATCATGGCTTCCACGTTTTGTGGATCTGTAATTCAAACTAGTCTTCATACGACGTCTATTATCATTTAATTAACGCGAATTTCCATTTCAGACTTCCAGACACGCCTAAATTAGGATAATCGCCTCGATGGTTGTTTTAAGTTCTGACACAAGGTTTACGCATAATTATTCGAACAGAGGTATTGTACATTATTTAACAGAACGTATTTATATACAATATCGACATAAAACGTATCGTTACATTCCTGTAAATTTATTCAGGACACAGTGAGATAATAAAATTCCGCGTACTTTCACATTTCCTCCGTTAATAGAAATATGATATCATATTATGGTTGAAGTATAGATACTGTATAAATATGTTTTCTATTATTATTTCAAAAATTAATCCGCGATAGACAAGATGTTATAACCTCGTAATTTTTTAAATACTAATCTCTTTCCTTATTTAAAATAAAATGTATTTATATGATTCAAAGGTATGCAATGTAACGAAGATAATAAAGACAGCAATAAAATGAATCGCGAAAACGTATCTATAAAGAATCATAAATTCTTACGATTTTCACTTGAGAAATTTTATTGCACTATGAATATCCATACCATAGTTTCTTATATTTTAACCTGATTATTTAAGAGTAAGCAGAATAAAATATTTTTTTATTTAAGCTAAAACTTAAGAGATTTAACTTTTCTTAAACTGTGTCTTACTTTGAAACAAAAGAAGCACTAAAATAAAGAATTTTTTCCTAAAGCGGGAAACAAGATTTTTTTTTCTAGATTCAAGAAGATATATTTTCTATACAACGTTTATGAATGAGATATTTTCCCTCTGTTTCTCTTTCATGAATTTATACACGATATTGGACAATGTCCCGAAGCTACGCACACACCCTGCCTATATTTTATATTTAATTCACGTATTAATTTATAAATGTAGCGCATCCCGCAAGCGACAATGTGTTGTTTAAAGTAATGCATCATTTAAACAACCCTGAGTGATGATGGCGTTAAAAATCTTCCCTAGCAACGATCACCAATTATTTATAATTACATCGACTCAAACTTGCGCAGCACGTGCATCGCGACTATAAATACATGATGTCGCAATTACGCACTGCGCGACTGCGTGCTTTTGATACATTTATTAAAACTAAATTACGATAACCTGAATAATCTCGCGAGATTAATGTATTTAGGAAATTTCATAGTATTCACGAGTCAACACTGATAACATTCTTAAATAATTCAAAATGAAGTTTAATGTTAACGATAATAATGGTAATTCTTTCTTTCTAAAGCAAACAAAATTTTTCTATTACTTTACTGTATTATCATTTATATAAGAATTTATCGGTTATTTAAAAAATTAGGTCACACATAAAAAATTCAGTTTAAGAGTAATTTACTAAGTTATTTAACATTAAGATTAAAAATTAATCTTCGCCAAAAATATGCAATTGTATTTTTACTTAAATCAAATACAAATATTTGAAGAACGATATCTTAGTGTGACAGAAATAGAAAAGTGCAGCGCATTATAGATTTTTGAATTGTAGAGTCGCGCGCGCAGTTAGGTGCACTTTGCTTATGATAGTATCACACACGGTTGAATGGATCGATAAACTCACGGGCAAAATAGGACGACATATAATGGAATCATTTATATACTACCCGCAAAAATGATCGTCGCTGAAACCGCGTCGTTTCGCGCACAATATGTGAGCACCTCGTGAAAATTAAACGTCATCGCTGCTATAGCCACCATTCTGTAGGGTGACGCGTAATTCGTGAATGATCGTAAAAGTAGATTGATTATTTCACGATTGAAAAAAATTGTACGGACGATAATAAGTGATTATAAACTCATTAGCTTTTATTATCGCTCCTTCATATTATCGTTCTTTGACAGATTAAATGACGATACTTGTGGATTCCTGTTATAATAAAAATATATCTTTCACTCAAAAAAGTGATCTTGCAACTATAGCAAAAATTATCTAGATACGAAAAATAGATAAAATAGATAAATTTTTAGTAAATACTGGGATATGTATAGCAAATCCCAGATTGTATATGTATAGCATCTAATCATATAGATGACAGAAATAGAATTTAGATTTGTGTTATAAATTCTATGATACACAATTTTCTATCAGATACAAAAAACAGCTATAATTCTAGCTGAAGTAGCAAAATATTTTTTTGCGTGTTTGCACTTAATCTTTACAAGATTAAGTCATTAAGGGAAAGTCATTATAGTGGCGTTGAAATAATATTTTGAGACAAAGAATACAAAAAACACAAATAAAATAATGAATTATAACAAATCTTTCTTAAAAAAAGCTCTCTATAAGATTTTTAAAATAGATATCCGTCTAATAACAAAGATTATAATACGATCGTCTCTTTTTACATACAGAATTATTAAAGAAGTGTGTTAAAGAAGTATACGAACAGAGTATATATCTCAGTGAAAGATATTATAAGCTAAGCTTATAATAGATATCTCAAGAGATTTCAATAATAAGTTAACATTAATAGATTTCAGAAATAACTACTTTTTTTTAAATGTCATATAAATCAGATTTTTTAAATGTCATATGAATCAGACAGAAATATCTGATAAAAATATTTTAATAGTACCCACCCCCCATCTGTTTCGGAGATTATATTATTACGATTATACGACAAACGATTAATTCATTCTAGAATATGCTGATACTATTTAATTTATAATTACATATGATATAATCGGAAAATTTTGCGAGAAGCCTCCCCATCGTAAAACTTTTTGGCATAATCTAAAATATGTACTCACCCGCTAGAATCAGGTTGCGCTCTTGTTTCAACAGGCAATCCAAAAATATATGGAACATGTGTGTGTTTGTATATATATATATTTTTATAGATATCAACGTATATATATTCAACGTGTATATATAGAAGCTCCTAATATCGGCAAACGTTAATCACAGTTGCTGCTCCTTTAGACTCCTCAAAGCGTTGATGATGCGATGTCGTCCAGTT
>NW_017255933.1:1811482-1837800 GCF_001594055.1 Mycetomoellerius zeteki
CATTCCTGCCCAACACGTCGCGTGGGTAACGTGAGCGATTACGAGATCACCAGCTCGTTGACGAAGAAACGAATGAGACGTACAAGAAAAGACGAGAGATCGTACGGCGAGACAGAGAACGAACGCTACTTAATTGCGCGTAATCGAGAAAAATAAATCAGCGGGAATGACGAGAGAGCAGAGCCGTAGAGAGCGACGGGCTCGATTTCTCGCGAGCGCGAGACAAATTTACCATAAATTACGGAATAACGGAAAAGCGCCGGTTGTCTCGGCGAGATGTATTACGCCTATAAATTACGGTTATCACAGGACAAAATGGATTTGACCCCTTTCCATCCACTATGTGCTAGCATTTATGTTAAAATTAACGATTTTTAATTATGTCCTTGATACTATCGTAAATCGCGAGATTTAACGTTGGCGTGAGAAATTTTTGCATGTACCAATAAATGATAAGCGTATATTTTCTAATTCGTATTCGCATATTCAAATAAATCGCGCTCATAATGGACACTCGACATATTATACATCATGTAATTATATTCTTCTCAATCCCTCTCGTGTGCATGCATGTATATAAAATTCGTCGCGTGTATCATCTATCTTTCTCTCGTTATAAGAATCGTTGAATGAAACGCAAAAAATTTCGACCGTGACAAATCCCCTTTCGCGATGTGCGAACAGCCTCGCCCATTCTGCATTTATAATACATGTAATTTTTTAATCGTCCGTGAAATTTCGCCGCGCTTATCACTGGGTATGTCGTATCAGATTATTGTCGAAATTGACAAAAAAATCAGAGATCGATACAATGAAAAATAAAAGATGCAAAAGCATTTCTGTTCAAACGGAGTTCGAATCGCGAACTCAATACCGTTCGACCGTTTATGTAATTCTTCCGTGGGAACTTCGTGTTACGAGCAATCGCGTGATTTCTCTCGCACGTGGTAAAGCAGCTTGCAAACTCAATGTTTTCCAGTTTGAAACGGCGCCGCCGAAAACATTGTTTCAGACGTCGTTTCTGTGCGCCGAGGGAAATTCCCCACGTACTTAAATTCCCCGCGGTATAAATTAATTCTACGCGTAATACCCCGCTTGTGTGTGCTAAGCGCGAAAGCGCGGCATTAACGAAGTTCGGAATTACACTATGGTATCGAGCGTGCAGGTCACTTAAATATCAGTTACGTTAATTTCTACTTGCATGCGGAACGTGTTCATGAGATTCAATTTTGAAATCCAACCGATCGTGGACTCCGATTGCGAAGATGATACGGTGCGATGTACTTTTTAATTGATAGGTGTACGCTTTTTAATTAATACTCGTAAAACACACGACGTCAAAACTGCGTCGGTGTTATAACCAAAAGCAATCATTTATTTATTCCGCCGAGTCACAGCCGAGATGTAGTGAATTTCATTATTAATTAATCGATTCGTTTATAAACACTAATGGATGCTATCCAGTCAAATCGAATTTATCGACAGCTGCCCTTCTTCTAATATTTAAGCGGAACAACGCCCATCGAATACTTCAAGTTGTCCCTTGTTTATTGACTGCTGTATCTATTTTGGTGAATAATAAAAATAGCATAGGACGCCGCTTTATTGTCACGCTTTATTGTCAAAATTAAAACGGTATTATCGTTGATAAAAATTTATACGCGTTTACGTTCCGATTATTATATTGTGCAAGACTAAGAGTTCAAGATATTATCATAAGTGTTTTAACGGACAGTAACATTAAATAAGATTATATATATCTTCTTAAGAAGATATACGCCACACACATTATAATCTTTTTCAAACTTTTTAATAACCAATTAATTTACTTATACTTAAAAAAATTAAAATCATTTATTTTTAACGAACACGACAATATATGATTTCAATTGGAACGATCAAGCGTACATGATAATTTATATCACACTTTACCTTCAATTTCCAGAGATATTCTCGCCAAATTTAATAATAATAAACTTCATGGATCTCGTGTAATAAATTACGCAAGTACATTTCATTCGATCAATAAATCTATTCAATCTTTATTCCAATCGAAATAAATTTAATATGAATTATGATGTAGTATCTCTTTAAACATTCTGAAGTTTAATATAAATCTTTCATATAAATTATTTTATACTTTGCATACCAACGAAATCGCAAAAATGATTACTCCCTGGAACATTTATGTACGCATAATTAATATATTTAATATACTCGTAACTATATCCTACATGACTTTCATTAACTAATATACTATAAATATTTGATTACTAGAATTTAATAAAAGTGCACGTGAGCAAATAAATGCATTTATTTAAACTCCAATAATAGTTTTTGTCGCGAAAAATCGCTTGACATTTCAAAAATTAAACTGCACGTTAAATGTCAAAAAAACAGGTTTAGTTTCCAACTGCACGCAAAATATGCAATTTTATATACATCAAGATTCATCGCATCGATGCACTCTCATCTAGAAGAGGCAAAATAGCGAGTGAAAATCGCAACGAAAGGTTTCTGCGCATTTCAGTTCGATTTGATCTCCAGATTGTCGACGATAGCGAACGAATCTGTTTGCCGAACACGTAAGAGTGTGAAGCCACGGCGCTCAGTTCGACCGCGTAAATATTTATCCGGATCTTATTCGTCTCTCTTATTCGCGACTCGCTGAAATATTTGCGATAAGGAAGTCACGCGTTCGTATGCCACGTGCCATGAGCGATGAAAAGAAACGACGAGGTCTCATCACCTTTTAGACTTGTTTGCTACGTATTTTAAAGCGTCTCCATGGAAAATTTGGCCACCAACACTACGTCAGTTGGTCACATTCAGTTTGTGCAAATGAAATTCGCGGGATAGTTTTGTACGAAAAAGATCATGATTGCGACGCAGTAATAATACGTCGAAACGAACGACGCAAATATCTCTTGAATGCTGGTATGTGCCAAAAACTGAGCGACAAAAAACCATCTACGTCGTCCCACATGTGTGTACGGTAGTCATAAATTATTTTTGAAATTTAATCTTCTTTCACAACAGCATTCCAACAGATACACGCTCCACGATTCGCTATTATAATAAAAAAATAGAACTATATTAATGCGAAAGTATATTGTTAATTGTAAACAACGATTACTTCAAAGCAACACCATTTAATTACGTTCTATTTGGCTGCAAAATTTATATTTTTTAGAAATAAAAATAAATTTGCAAATTCACGTTATATTTCATTATCCTACTTTTGCAGTGATATCCCTTTGAAAAATTTATTACACGCTTTCCGAATACGTTCTCTAATATTATGTGAGTAATCCAGCGAACAAGGTAAACATACATTGCAGCAGACCGGTAGAGACACGCACATGGTAATAAAAGCGGAGCGATAAACTCGTTCACGTAAATAAAAGTTATGATTGAAAACCTTTCGGAAGCGCGACGTGGCCGCCAACGAGGAAACCGGAGCACGATTCCTATTCGATCGTAAACGCGGCATTAAACTGGCCGATGTTCGACTTCCATCGACTTCAACGAATCGCTTCGAGCGAACGACGATCCGTGGCTCCATTACCCTCGATATCCCACGTATAACTGACGAGCAGGGTTCTCAATCAGGGACATTTTATCACCAAATCCCACGAGGCCACTGTCAAACTATGTAAGAATTCGATCACTCATTTATCCTTTTGTTTGCTTCATCGATTAACCTCCAAGAGTGACCTATTTTTCAAGTGTAAATAAAGAGCTTACTTGTTAGCGTTACATTTAAGAAGCTAATCTTCAATCCATTCTAAATTTCATTGTAATGTATTTGTAAGAATAACAGACACAATTCCTTTCAAGACTAGATTCATAAATAAACTTTCCTCGGATTCATTAATATTCAGATTTGTGAAATTGGCACTTCCAAATGCGAAGTTTTACTAAATTGATAAAGCATTTAATTATCCACAATTTATCTATAAATAATAATTTTCTGTCCACTCAATGCTATTATATATCAATTTTGTAAGAGTTCGCATTTAGGCGTGCCAACTTCACAGGCCTTTAATATTCCTATATATCTTCTTTTATTACTTTGAAAATAACAGGTACCGTAAATATAGCTTAGAAAAACGTATTTCTTTTGAAAGATATGAAAGAACTCTTCGGTATTCGGCAGCTCATTTCTCCTATATAGCTATGGCATATGTGTTACTTTTCGCTGTAATGTGATGTCATTACCGAGTTTAAAGTGCTGACCCACAACCGATATCGCGAACTCCGAGTGACCTAATCGATATTTCATACCGGTCGTTTTCCACCCATCGGGAAGTTGTACGTTTAGTTTATCTTAACCGGCAGGTCAAACGTAAATTTCAAACTCCGCGGCGTTACCCTAAAGCGCACTTCAAAGGGCACGTTTCGCCGCGACATAAGAGGATTCGTGTGATCTCGCGACCAATACACGAGCCGAAACTCGCGCGGCTTCTATCAGGGGCTTAAAGCACGACGCCGGATTTATAACGGACGGACCACACGTACTTACGTCATCGGGACGGAAATCGTCACAATGGTATACGAGGATTAGTGAGTCGCACGCGTATTAGAGTATTGAATTCGGACGTCCAACGAAGCCATCGATTAACGATTTAATTTAAATTGATTTCATCACAGACAAAATATTGCGCGTCGCTTAAAACGTGAACGGTTCTTGTAAAATTTATCAATTTTAATGATCTTAGAGATCGAATTTTTCGTGCAAATGCTGCTTCTTTATTTTCAAAAAATTCGATCACGTTTTGACCATCACGAAAACACTAAGAAGAATTTTAATTGCGATATCTATTCATTTTTTTCCAAAATAAAATAATTAACAAATAAATAAATTAAAATTATTAATTTATTGTTTAAATAATTACGATTTGTTATTATGTAATTTAATTATATACTTAATAAATAGTTATCATGAATCGAGAAAAATTCACTTAAAGCGAGGAATTGTTGAACATAAATTCCTAGTTACATCTTGAAATAAATATCCAAATAACATCCTGATGTATAAATGTCGAGTATCTATGTAATATCTAGGATAATCGGGTATCTGAACAATATCCATGAATTCGAATAACAGCTGAACATGCGTATAAAGACTGTCTACTAGTCTGTACTAATACCGATTATTTTAGAAAAATTCACAACTTTTTTCGATAAGACTTTACTCCGGATTGCCTCGACTCAGTAACCATTCAATCGCACGTATTCGGAGTCCAACTCTGTATCACTACAACTTCAAGTTCTTGATACACGAGGTATCGCAACTTTGCTGATGCTCCGCTGGATTTTCATTGACAAGAAGAAAAAGTAACGAGGTATCCGGAGTACGCGGCTTCAGCAACTCACGCGAAACCGACGCGAACCAGCGGATCTCTCGTGCTTCTCATGAGACACGTGATTCGCGGAAGATTCTACGCGAACCTTATTATCTCTTCCGCGTATTCGGCGGTGCATCAGTCACGGCCGTGGAAATTGCCGGCTTCCGCTCGGCTATAACGCTGTGGAAGCTGGCGAGAGGCCAGGTCCCATTCGCGCGCGTCTACGCATGTGTGCGTTTATGTATGTGTGTGTCACGAGTCTATTTTCAAATTCGACTAAAACCATCGCGTGCCCATGTCCGCCCGCCTGTGATAACCGCACCGCGTGTCTAAGTGGCGCCGATGCGTTCTAGGCGCCGGCATGCATCGCGACGCCTCGCGTCGCATTCGATATTTCGGCGTAATAGGCTCTGCTTTAAATTACGGTGTTGCGATCCGCTGTACAATTTAATTACGAATACTCGTTTATGGATACAGGAAAATGAAATGAGACGATTAAAGATCTTCAAATAAGAGATTGGACATCGTTTAGACAACTTCTGGTTGATCCGCTATATTTTTCAAGACCTGCTTAAGATATAATGAGATGCGTAGATATCTCATTCTATTCTTATACATCTGTCTTGTTCTATCTTAAGCAAATCCTGAAAAATATAGCGGACTAAACGTAGTTTGGTATCCCAAACTCTTACTTGAGAATCTTTGGAGATAATTAAGTTGAAACGCATTTTCGGAGCAATGTAAGGGTGGGTTCAGACTTAGACAGAAAAACAGAAAGTAGAAAAACGACAGCCAATCACAACTCGAGCTGGTTTCGGCTTTCTGTATCGCTTACTACCAGTGTAAGTTTTGATTGGCTGCTGCTTTTCTGCTTTCTGCTTTTCTGTCAAGGTCTTGTCTGAACTCACCCTAAATTTCGAATACACGGCAGTCTCTACTGTGCAATTCGTGTTTATATCATTGATATGCATGTAACACCCGAAGCGCACAAGCATAACATATGTAGGCCGTGGAAGTGAATACCTAATTTTATGAATCTCAAACACGCGATAGTTATCTCGTATTAATGGTGTAGAACTAATATTTCGTATCCGTAATTTGGCTTGTTCATTGTTTACGAGTACACATGTTCGTAATTGTATGAAAAGTGATGTAATTTTATCATAATGAGGAATATTTTATTAAATATGTGCAAACGATTGCAATTTTAATATTAAAACATATTAAATTAGCAGCAAGATACATAGATTTTAATCTTGCAATATTTCATTGTTTGCAAAATTTAAAAAAATATTAAACTGTACAATATTTTAACAAGATTTATTAATAATTTTTCCTATTTAAAAATGTATGTTACATCGTTTTTCAAATTGTACACAATTTTACATAATTTTTACCAATATTAACCACTTTGGAAGTTACTAGGTCTTTTTATCTTTTTTGCAAAGTGAATCCAAAAGCATCCATCCAAAAATACGGCATATCGTATCTACACCATTCGATACTTGTATATTTTCCTCTACAAACAAGGTCATACGTTTATCGTTCCAACGTTTCATCATGTCGCGAAATATCCCTGATCTGCCCCGAGATAGTAAACGGACTGTAAAGGGAATGATCCAAAATAATTCCGGAGAAGGAAGAAGACAGACTGGCGAAGGTTGCGATGTGCGCATTGCGACTTCGTTTTATTGCTGTTTTTAATGTTACGCGAGTTTTCGGGCGAGAAGACGCGAATGCAATGAAATAGTGATGACAGGAAAAGGCGCTCGGAGAGAGTATGCAGAGAGTGTACCATAAGTAATATGTAGTACGAGCTTGTAGAATGAATTTATGGTCTAAGAATGTAATGAAAACAAAGTTCACGAGTATGTATCATTCATATAATCAATCTTTAGAATAATCGCAAAAATAAATTGCATTTAGTTACTTATTTAATAAAATGTGACACGTACTATTGTTTAATATTTCTATTTTATATTAAATTCTATTTATGAATGGATTTCCTTACGTAAAAAGTTAAAAAAATAAATAAAGAATAAATAGTTATTACTTAAATGAAACTTACTTAAATAAAAAGTAGTACTTAAATAAAAAAATATTTTGTAATCTTTTTATTTCTTTTGTAATAAATTCTAAATCTCGACAACGCCTTCAATTAAAACATATGCTGCACATTAATTATGTGATCGATTATCTCCGGTATAATATAATGAAACGTTCAACATTCACTATATGAATGGTCGAGGCTGTTATAATAGATATTTTAAGTTAATCATTGTCGTCTGTACATTACATAAAGATTGTTAAAATCGATGGACAGTAAACATATAATGTCATCACTGATAAAATCTAGATTGACTTTTATTAATGAAAATGCGGAAGCGCCAAGTTCCCAAGTTACAAGCTAATAGAAAAAGAGCGTGAATAAATAAAATATATTACTTTTCCAATTTAATCAAGCGAATTTAACAGAATTTTTATTTGATGTTTAATCCTCCATCTGCAATCATATTTTTATTCCTTCTGTCTGTAATCTGAATCTTTTTTCCAGCCCAAGCTTTTACTATTCTAAGCTTTCAAAAAATGTGGAAAAATTCAGGATTATTTTTCAATATCTCTATTATATTACCAAATAGTTTAACTTAAATGTTAAAACCTATATGTAATACAAATTAAAATTTGTGCCAAAATGAGGAAGAGAGTGAAATTTCGTTTGTATCAAAAAAGATTCAGATTCAACTCGGATTATAAATGGAGAATTAATTATCAAAATATTAGATTTTTAACAATTATTATTAAAATTACTTCACGGAATTTGTCAAAATATTAAAAAGATATTAAATATTAAATAAAAATATTTAAAAAACTTCTCTCATTTTGACTAACAAGATTAACTCCAAAACAGCCGTGTTTACTTTCTGTTTAGATTGAAAAGGATAAAATAACTAAAGTCGTTACTTTACTCGTGAAAATTATTCGCGAATTGTTTGAATCGTTCGTCAGCTGCTACGAAACTCAATGTTCAAATTTCCTCTGTCTCGCACTGAAATCGAAATGCTCATTTCACCAACTGAATGTTTGTGAATGAGAAGAGCCATACGGCATGGAAGAGAGATCATCTGCAGTAATCTACATCAATCAAACCGACCGCGAGACAAAAACGGCCGTCAATACCTATCGGACGATACCGAAACGTTCGTCGCTTCGTCAACGAGCGTCCACCAAATCGAAAGGTGACACTGCGACGACTCGTCCGTGTCGATCACGGGGGTGCATAAACGTCGAGCGTCGCACGTGTCACTTGTCGAATTCATCGCGGTTGAAGCCGAATTGCGCCGACAATCTGCGTCAACTACGTCCGCTCGGAGTGAGAGAGATTCGCCGTTACCTTACTGCTCTTCATCCATAAATATTCTTGATCAATTCTCGCGGCATCGAGTTTTCAGCAGCGTAAAAATTCGTCTCAATGCCATATTTTCTGTCACTAATGCGCGGCATTGTTTTATGTCTAACCTCCAAACCGTACTTAGGATAAAATGCACGTAAAAGTAACCGGAGAATGTTTTGTCAATTAATAATCTTACTTACATTTACGAGAACGATGTTATGTCGGAAAACTAATAATCCTTCGTTCTTATAATTGAGGAAATACTAGGTAACGGCCCTGAAGCGCGCATAAGAAAAATTTTTCAGCAGTATCTATAAATCGCGATTACAGAACGAAAGGCAATTCACGGCGTTCTCCTTGCAGACGTAGAGAAGAAAATTCAGACAGACTGGCACGGCGCAATCGGACTCCGAGAAGTGCTTTCTACCTACTTTTCGCGCCGTGGCTCCATTTCGTACGTTCGTATCCCCGGCGGCTACACGGTACGACGCGCACCACAAGTACGGAGCACTATCAAATAACCGATAAACACTAGCACTCGCGTCCAACCCCGACTGGCGACAGTATACTGCGAGAGGGAGGCCCGAGGCAATGGTGACGACGATGACGATGTTTCAGGGCCTGCCGGCGTGCGCGACCGAATAACGCGACGGAAAAGCCGGGCCGATAAGAACACGTTCGTCTCCCTCGACTACCACTCGAACACTGTCAGGTGTGCGCGGCGCACCACTACCATCACCGTTCCCCCCACCACCGCTACCGTCCCACCGCCGTCGCCCCACCATCGTCATCATAGCTGCCGCCGTCGCCGTCGCCGCTGCTGCCGCTCTCACGCGCGCGATCTCCGACATAGTATATAACACTGGAGCACCGCGTAGTCGGAAGCAACAACGGCACACACGGTTTACATAAGAAGGGGAGTATTAAACTCGCGCTCCGCGAGTTTTGGACTCGATTACGGATCTACCGGGTGTTCCTACAGCTCGGAAAATGGCACCTCTTCAATTTTTACTTCAGTCCGGAATGCACGGGTATTAAGATGGATCTTTGAAAACCTGTATTCATCATGTGTCCTCTTTTTCTTCCCCCCTCTCCCTTCTACCCTGAACTTTCCCGGAACTCTCGAGCGTTATTTCTTGTCTTTCGGATAATTCTTGAATCGTATTTTTAGGCTGGTATTCATAGTCGGATCTTATATTTATGACCGTCTTAAGTACAGTCTTAAGATGTCATGAACCAATCAGAGGCCGGTATTTATAGTCAGTTCTTATTTCAAGACCGTCTTAAGTAATATCTTAAGACGCTAATGCGGCCTTCTGATTGGTTCGTGACACCTCAAGGCTGAACTTAAGACGATCTTGAATATAAGAACTGACTATGAATACCGGCCAGAGAGTTGTATCAACATCTTAAGACATTACTCAAGACGATCTTAAAATAAGAACGGACTATGAATACCGCCCTTAGATATTGTTTGAGTTAAGTTTATTGAAATCATTTCAGCTCTTGCAAATTTTTGTTAAAAGAAAATTGCTTCTCTAGTAATTTTTTATACAGTTTACAAAAAAGAGGTAACGCTAGTGCGTTTAGCAGTTCAAGGTAATCGTCTTTATATGATATCTTCGAATTATCTCCGAAAATAATCCTTAGTACACGCGATTGGGTCATTTGTGTCCTGCACATTTTCTTTCTTTGAAAAACTAAGAGCATCAAATAATTAGTTATAATACTTATATGTATACAATTTTTTAAAATACACAATAGTATAAATATTTTCTAAAGATGTTAAAGTATATGGTTAAGAATTATTTAATAATTTTTATACATTTGTTAAAATGATCAAAATTAACCTAGGACATGAACGATGTTCCCATCGTGTGTAGTAAAGGATTAGAAAATCATTGTGTGTACTAAAAGTTAAGGTAACTAGAAAAAAGACATTTATGCAAAACTGCATAAATTTTGAAGTTTTAATAGGTTTGAAGTAATAATACATTTCTCGTTTCATTTCAATTTCATATGATTACCTATAAATTTACAGAAAAGAAATAGCATTTATCAGTTTGAGGTGATCGCCTCTATAGAATGCCTCTGAATTAAGATAATTAAATAAAAACATTTAAGCAAAAATGTCGTTTCGAAGAATAGTACATTTCTCGTTTTCGTCTTAATTTTAATTTATAGAAAAGAGGTAATGTTTATCGATTCAAACGATTGCGCATGTATGTAAAGTCTCCAAAATAAGATAATTAGAAAAAAGATATGTGGTCGCAAAAGTGCAATTGGTTTGAGGAGGTAACGTTTATCAGTTCGAGGCAATCGCGCCTCTATGGACACCTGTCCTAATATTACTAGTATTGAAAATCTACAATTCACGTTATGTGTACTAAAAATTTTCCAGTATATATCGAAACTCAGTTAGAATGTCTCCGAATTAATATAATTAAAGGGATGCTGGAGTGACCAAACTATCGACGGAATCAAAAATCCTTTTAAAGTAGATGCAAAATTAGGAGGTGATACACGGTAGACTTTATATTAAAATTAAAAAAAGTTAAGTAAGTTTTTAACTTTTTTCGATTTTAGTGTAAAGTCCATTGTACCACCTCTTAATTTAGCATCTATTTTAATCCTGTAAAAGGATTTTTTATTCCGTTCAGTCAATTCGGAGATTTTTATACGACTGCAATGTCGATAATTTTGTCGCTCCAGCAACCCCTTAAAAATGCCGTTTTGACCAGTATGTTTCTTGTTTTCGTCTTCATTTCATACGACTTATAGAAGGTACTTCGGAATTGGCACACGACGTTGCGCCAGTAAGATTCTAGCACGCACTGACCTTGCTCTCGGAAACCAGTGCGGGATAATTGTATAGGCGGATGTGTAACATCGTTGGCGCGTGTTTGCGGACGAGGTGCGTGTAATTTGCACTTACCGAATATATATATATAAACCTTAAGGGAATTGTACACTGATTTAGAAGAACGCGATGAAACGAAGCTTCTTTCGCGAAACGTTCCGTTTGGGGATCCGTAACATCCGTTTGTGCGGATTAACTCAGAGTAGTTGATTTAATCCTTATCTGGGCAATCTATTTTCGTACCGTCAGCGGACAAACAGAGCGCAATACGTTCCGCAGCTATTTAAATATTTTTACGCATTCACGTAAATGGAACAAGCCGATTTAATCGCTCTGTACTTTTAACTTTGATTTAAAACACACACATATTCCTTTATCTTTTATAGTTAAATATTATTTGATATTATTTAATATTACTTTAATAGTGTAAGAAGTAGATATTTGGAGTAAGCTTCTCGCTCGACAAAGGATTAAGGTTACAACCTTAAACTGCACCTAACTAAAGACGCTTTTCCCTTCACTAAATGTTAACAAGATTTTTTTTTATATCATGTGAAACTTCTTATAATGTGAAACTATATAACTCCAGTTTGTTCGGTTTACACGTAAATCCGAGTCCCTCTTGAATTAATTTTTAGAATGTCAGAGAAAGTGTATTTTCTCGAATCTTAAAAGAATTATATTTTAGAGAGAAGTTTTCCAATTTAGTACGTTACTTGTCTTAGAGTAAGACACAATTTTAGGAACATTACACTTCCAATACTCAAAAATTTAATACTTCTACTCTTGGACGTCTAATCCAATTGTTAACATGATTTAAAAGTTCCACAATAACTACAATAATACTAGAACTTTATATTGCTTGTGTAGTATATAACAGATAAAGAACTTCGTAAAACGTTCAATAAATCGATATCGAGTGTCGTTTTTGATAAAACGAATTATGCGAAACATGTGTATATGAATTAGAGACACACGGATTTACATGTAAACCGAACAAACTGGAGTGATATAATTTCACATTATGAGAGGTTTCACGATATAAAAAAAAATCTTGTTAATATTTAGTGAAGGGAAAAGCGTCTTTAGTCAGGCGCAGTTTAAGGTTGTAACAAGTTTAATCCTTAGTCGAAATTTATCGTAGAATTAAAAATTCGCAAGCTAAAGAAAACTCAACCATTTTAATGATAGAGTTTTTAAACAGACTGAATCTAAAAACGGAATAAGCGGAACATATTATTTAATTTGTACACAGAAAAAGCGGTTTTACTGAAGTATCTAAAAATTTAGTTAGATACAGATCTAAAATAATTTTGTTGGACTACTAAATAATTATATTAGGAACGTGTTATTGACAATGCTCTGTAAAAAGTTTTAACATTCTAGCCATCAATTTGACCTACATAATTATTTTGATGGTCCAAACAAAATTATTTTCAGTTATATCTAGCTCTTTCAGCCATATTTAGTTAAATTTTTAGATATTTCAGCAAAACCGTTCTTTCCAGCTTGAATGTAGCTATTCAATCTTTATATTTCAATAACTGTATATGCACTTATTTTAACGGATCTGTGAACTAATTAATATTTTATATACCGCGAATATTATTCATCAGTTTAATGTGATAAATACTTAGCATAATGAAATACTAAATACAAAGAGTTATTATGTTGCGTATCCTTCGCTCATCTGCGTATCTTTAGATTTCAGAGATGCATGGAATAATTGAAGAATGAAATTAAGAGGCCAATAATTACGCAAGTTAGAATAATATGAAACGTAATAAGTATACAACCGAATGACGGCGTTTTGATTCTGAATCGTCAGCAAACGGTGCAAATTATATGCAGCTTTCTATATGCATACAACACGTGTATTCGCACGCTGTCATCAGCGGCTACGCTGCATCTCGGTTGCGTGCAATGTGTATGTCTCGTGATGAATCGAGTGGGATAAAGGGTAAGAGAACGGTGAGAAAGCATCAATAGAACAAAGAGAAAAGCCAACCGTTCGCCACGGGTTGAAAGAGGAAATCGCTGAGCGGTGTATAATACGCACACGCAAAACGATGCAGTAGCGTACATCAGAAAAAAAGACGGGAATAATTTTTGCAGCGTTTCGATAAGTTAAAAAAACACCACGGTAGATAATTTGTTTTCTAATTTACGCGAGATTTCAATTTACGCTATACAGTGCTCCGGTCGTTTATTCAATGCATGCGTAACTCTTCGTTTAGTTTGTATTATGAATATCATGAGAGGCGAGTAAATTAATATAACGAGCGGTGTAAATTCACATGAAATGCGGTTCGTGGAAATTTAATTTAAATCACGTTGAATAATAAACAGAGAGGAACGTAAAGTTCGATATAGCTCTCGATAATTACGGTTGTGTTTGATAGAGCTGGCAAATAAAGCATATAGAAACATGCAGTTGCATTTGACTCACCGTGTTGAGGGGTCGAGAATGCTGAATGTCTGCGAGGTGACATGTTAGGATGATTACCCTGGCTACCTGGTGGCTGCATAGAAGATAATGCACCGAGCGGAGTGTAAGACTTGCAAGGTTGTTCCATTTTTTGCTAATAAAAAAAAGGAATGTATATTGAAAAATATATATTTGTATTCGACTACATAAATAAAGAAATAATTAAGAAGAAAATAAGAACGAGAGTATTTCAATAAGAATGAGAATAGAGAAATTAGTAAATAAAAAAATTTTAAACAAAAGATACTTATAATCCATATATCATCCATATACCACTCATATTATTTAATTATTCATATTTATTTAAAAAAGTTTGTTCTAAATAAATGTTGAGTAAGTTGTAGCTTCTATTTTGAATATGTATAAAATGAATTTTCATATAACATGCAAGAAGATGATTTGAGTTAAATACAAACCTGATCGTGAAGTTCAGTAGCCACCGCGGTAGCTGCAGTTTGAGTATGACTGGTAGAACTAATCCTGTACTGCATACCAGCAATACTGCAATACCCTTCGTGATGAGTAGATCGAGTTTGATTGACGTAGACACCTTTAAAAGAATTTATTATCATAGTAAGAAGATCGTTAGAGTTTTCACGCTTAATCCACGCATGATTAATTACCAGTGATAGTGACATCAGTGTCCTGGTTAACGATGACAACTTTCTTAGATGGCTTAATAGCCTCCTCCGGATCAGAGCCTTGCCTTGACTTCTTCTTATCGTCTGAGTCATTTTGTCTACGTCTTTTAATTATCTCTACTTCCGATTCACTGGAGGAATCACTGGTGCTGCTGCTGCTGCTGCTACCACAACGATTTTTCTCATCGGAGTAGGAAGCAGCCAAAATGGCAGTGGCATTAAGACTGGCCATCCTCTTGCAAACAACCATATCCTTCAAGTCCATTACTTCCTCGTTTCTCTTCCTCCTTTTAGTTATTTTCTTCTTGCTTGGTTCAACGTTCTTTTCCTTCTCGCAGTCCTCATCGGATGAGGATGAAGATGACGAACTCCCCGGCATATCCCAATGTTTGCCACGTAGTCCGGGCACATTTCTCAGTTTTCTTTTCAGGACGTTCTCCTCCGTTTTGCATTCAACCTTTTTCTCTTTTTCTTTACGTGGCTGCTCTTCTTTTTCCTCTTTCATTTTCTTCGGTTTCTCTTTCTCTTTCTCCTTCTCCTTTTCGGGTTTCGGTTTGCAAAAACCACCAAGATAAACTCCGCCGGTTTCATTTTCGTAGAGGCAGTGAACTTTAGCCAAGGCATTCAATGATGCGACCCTGTGTCGTTTTGGTCCACTCCAAAAGCCAAAAAGTCGCATTCGTCGCGCACGTTCATCCGATGGCGAGTTAGCCCTCTCTTTATTCTTACTATCCTTTTGCTTACTCTTCTTGTACTCGTCGTCAGAATCATCCTCAGATTGAGATGTAACGCCACTGATATTCTCACCATTCATTGCCTCAACCTTTAGATTTAATTCAACCGTATTCTCAGCGCCGATTTGTTCCTGTTTGGAATTTGCGGTAGACTTCGCGTTATCTTCCGAAATTTTGGATTGCTTATTAGATTCTTCGGTAGATGCATCTTCAGATAAAACTGACGTTTGATTATTGCTCTCCGTTTGTACCCTTATTGTTTTCCCAGTCTTCTTTGGGGCTTTGCTGCTAATTTTGTTACCACTTTTAATAGCTTTCTTATTATCCTGTAATTTTGGTTGAAGACTCTCCTCTTTGCACTTATCGGAATCCTTGTCTTCTTCAATTTCGCTTTTAATGCTGTTCACTTCTGGTCCTTGACAAGTCTCGCTTTTGTTCGCGATCTTTTTATGTTCAGTCGAAACTTGGTCAAACTCTTTCAATTCAATTTTCTTCTTGGTCATAATCTTCTCCGTTATAGTTTTCAACTTGTCTTCCCTTTTCAGAACAGCACTGATCTTCGAATGCTTCTGAGGCAATTTGGCTTTCATGTGTTTCGCCAGCTTTGGTTTTTTCTCTTGCAAAGTCTTACTCTTAGCGAAGTTACTACTCTTCTTCTTCACTTTCTTGACTGCATCTTCATCTTCGCTCATTTCTTCATCTTTTACTGGCTTGACTAACTTGATCTTCTTGTCCACCAGTCTTTTAACTACCGATAAATGAGGCTTCTTTGTCAGAACCGTTTTTCTCGTAATGCCCTTTTTCTGACTTTGTTTTGTTTTGGAATCTTTTTTCGTTTTAGGAGAAATCTTATTGCTTGCCGAATCCTTCTCAGAAATTTTTTTACGTTCAGACTTTTTATCCTTCACGGTGCAATTCTTCGATATTGATTTAATATCAGATTTAATTAACTTGACATCTTTCTTCTTCTCATCTTTACTCCTTTTCTTAGCTGGCGGAGGGAGAATATCAATTTTATTTTCAAGTACTTCCTTATCTTCCAATGTATTTAAAGATTTTACATTGTCCTCGGTATTTATATTATCGTCCAATTTTATATTCTTCTTCTTGTCTTCAGTTTTCTCAATTTTCTTTTTATTATCCGCAGATTGTTTTTCCAATTTTGCTTTCTCTTCACATCTTTGTAATTTTTTCTTATCCGTATTTTCTTGGCTCATCTCTTCGTTAACTTTATCATCTCTTTTTTCTGCCTTCCTCTCGTCAATTTTATCAGATTTCTTTTCATTATCCTTATTCAATTGTTTCTTCTTTTCATCTAATTTATCCAATCGTTCCTTCTTTTTCTCCTCTATAAGTTTCTTTTTGTCATCCAATTTTTTCCTCTCCTCGGCCTTTTCTAATTTCTTCTTATCATTATCCGTTTTCTTCTTTGGATCTTCCACCTTATCATTTTTCTTTGATTTTTTCTCCTTTTTTACATCCAGCATGATCTTCTCTGTAAATGTGCGACGTTTCTTGGCGACTGTTGACGTTTTAGTTGCCTTTTTGGCAACAACAGTCTTCTTCTGTGGCTTCATTATGATTGTATTCTTTACATCTTCAAAATAAATATAAATATGCTCGAAGTTCGCGAATGTCCAATGTTAATTACAACTACCTAACTGCCATTGTAGATTTTATTAATCGCGATACAGTTCGCAAGTTGACTTTATCTGTAAGCAATGCACAATAAAACGGTCAAAAAGTAAACGAGACTAATATTATAGTTTTAACAATAAAACAGTCAATGTTCGATCGTCAATAATATAATTTATCTTCATCGCATGTATTTTTTTTTTTTTTTTTCATTGCGATACACACGACTTTACATCGCGATAAAAAAATTTTTTTCACAGAAACGAACACACGAAATCGGAAAGGGACACGATAAGGTACTACAGACAGCTTTTATCAACGTGCAATAAAACGAATTTACGTACAAATAATAAAGTGGCCAACGCACGCGAATCGGAGCATACGCGAGAGATGCACACGAACGACGGAAATTGTAATGATACTTCACAAGCGAAGCGAGAATCCGCTATGCAGCGTCGGGCCACCGTGCGCGCACTCTCTCCCTCATCGACTTGTTGACAAATCGATCCCTTTAAATCACACTGCGCCCGTCGGCCGATTCGGTACCGCGACAGGTAGAGACTTCGCGCGATAAATAATCAACTCGCGGCACACAGCGTCCTTCTCCACTCCGAGCTTCTTGCGGAGTGTGCGCTCCGAGCGTGGGCCCCGTATACGTGTATACGCGACACGGCACGGCGGACAAAGATACTCGAGAAGTACTACGACGATGACGACGATGACGACGGCACACGGAGGATGAGACGAGAGATCCGAGAAAACGCGGACGGCGGCTACGACGACGGGCCAGCACGCCCTTTAAAAAGAGCCCGTGGACGGACGGCCACAAGTGGCCCTGACAAGTGTGCGAGAGAGACAGAAGGGGAGAAAGAGAAAGAAGGAACTCACCAACCTGCTGATCGATCTCAATCGTCGCACGCGGAGAGAATCTTCACAGACGGCGATCGCGCGCGGGCGGCGCGGCGACGCGATCGCGAACAACACACGCACACGCACACGCTTTAGCAACGAGGAGAGAACGCGGGAGAACTGAAAACGGGACGGGACGGGAAGCACGGCGGAGACGGTGGAGGCGCCAGTGTAAACGGGGGTGTCGTGTTTACCTCTCTGGCGAGCCCTTCCGTCGGCTAAACTCGGCCCGCGAACGCTTTTTTTTTAAATGACGAATCGGGACGCCCGAGCGATTGGTGGGCGCGCTGAGCGACGACGGCACCAGCGACGAACGGGCACCGTGAGTCCTGGGTACGATCGGCGAGATTTCTCGACGGGACGCACGACCGCGAACAATGGCGATAGGCCTTCCCCGCCGGTGGTATCACGGCCCTTTTTCGCGCGGTCTATCGCGAAACTGACGATCTCGCGTCGCGCAGCGCGCACCTCGCACGACGTCCCTGCCCTTTTGCCGTAGCCTCGTCGGCCATTTTCTTCCTCGCGCCGCTCCCCCACTTCTCCCACTCGAAATCCGCTGTCACGTAGTGACACTAGTGACGGAAACGCGACTCACCGACCGATCGTCAGATGGCAGCATCTCGCGGTCCGTGACGCGAACGACAAACGTCAAGCGCCGCTGCTCCAGCTGATATCCGTTTCTACTTTTATATATAGACACTGACGGATCCACGAAGGGGGCCATGGGGGTCATGGTTCTCTCCTTGGTTCTCTCCTTTTTTTATTTTAAAAAATTATAGCAAAATGTTATGTGTAATATGATAAAAGATATTATATTAAAGATATTATTACAAAAAAAGAATAATGTAATAGAATATGTTTTTTATATTATTACTAATATCTTACTAATAATATATTATTATATTATTGTTTTTTATATTATTACTAATATCTTTAATATTTCTAAGATGCTTAATCACAATTTTTTGATATTCCAAAACTATTATTTAATTTAAGAAACTCTTAGATATAAAAAACATATTCTATTACATTATTCTTTTTTTGTGTTAATATAAGGCCTGTTTTTTTTGGTTGAACTTTTCACCAGTTCATCTTTTTTCCTCTTCTTTCCTCTTGGAGAAAAAAGGAAAAAAAATGAACTAGTGCAAAAGTTCAGCCAAAAAGAACAAGTCTATAATTTTAAATAAAACGTTTTATAAATTTGAATAATATTATTTTGATATATATAATAATTTAATATTTTATTTTTTCCTTAAAAAATATTTGACCTTAAAAAAAGATTTCGTTTACGGAGTGCCAATAGCCTCTTCCTTGACAAATTCTGAATCCTTCAATGAATGTAGATTAATTTTAATCTCGATTTAATTTATTCTTTATCAATCACCTTTTCCAATTCTTAGAACTAGAGAAACAAAAGTAAAAATAAATTAGACTCTCTAGAGAATTAAAGTTAATCTTAATTTAACTTACTTTTTACATTGGTAGAAACGAGCATTTCCACGATATTTCCACGTAATATAATATTGATGATAACGCAGCATTTTTAACTATAACGTGCGAAGGCACGATCAATATTTCCACTAAAAAAGATATCATATAAATTAAAGATTTTTCTTTGTCCTCAAGTACGCTTGTTAATTATGATAATACAATTTTATGTTTATTTCTGCATTACATACAGTAATAGCATTTCGACTGCAATGAAATGACTCACTGTATAAGTTACGCTGTTGTGTCCTTGCTGGAAAATGCCCATTATCTTTTATGTACTTGAATCGAATTAATAAATCTGCATGTATTGCTTGCACTTTTTGCACTCAAAATCTTTGCTTTGTTAAAAATTTTTGGGGATTTCAAATATACGGAAAAATCTAATACCTATGAATATCGGAAGTCAATTCCTAGATGGAATACAGAGCCATAATTAAAACATAGGGATGTTATCATGACGTTATTTAATACTTAAAAATGAACTTATATAAAGTATATATCAATAATAAGCTGGTCATGATAACATTTTTACGATATGATTATAACTTTTGTATTCTATTCTTTTGTATTGTCGGGACAAATGCGAAATGCCGCGAAGAAGAAATCGAATGAAATTTTGTCCCTGGAGCAAACTCGGGACCAACTTCACGTGGTTGTAGTGACATTTCATTGGGACGAATAATGTTGGCAGCAATCTCGGCAGCTTCAGTCCCTTAAATGGAGTACAAGTGTTTTGATTGTTCAAATTCTTGCAATAACAATGGAGTGTATAGTAGCGAATGTGGAACATATGCGATTTGATATTGAGATTGCTCTCGATGAACAGTATGGAGCTCTTCCGTTACCTTTCACCGGCATGGACAGTATGTTCTTTTACATTATAATTTTTATGTAGTCGCTTGTATTAGGTTAAGTTTGCGTAACGTAATGTCATATTTATCCAGATATTATTCAATTTATTACATATACAAATTATTTTTTACTGTATCAATACTGCAAATTTTTTTAAACGGTTTTCTCTTTGGTAATAACATTTATCAGAACTTTTGATAATAAGCAATAATCTCTATCTTATGTTTACTTAGAGAACACAGTATGATATTAAAAGAGAGAATAGATCTATTTTATATGTTAATAATATAAAACTTTTAGTAAATAATCTTCTCCCCCTCTTCAATTTACAGAATCAATTGCCGCAGTATGCCAGTTTTATCCGAAAGGCAGTTGTAACAAAGGAGCTTCGTGTCCTTTCAGGCATGTTCGAGGTGATCGCACAATAGTATGTAAACATTGGTTGAGAGGTCTTTGCAAAAAGGGTGATCAGTGTGAATTTTTACATGAATATGATATGACAAAAATGCCAGAATGCTATTTTTATTCTAGATTCAGTAAGTAGCTTGATATATTTATATTATAGTTATTTTCCTTTCACTGTAAGTCTTCTACTTGAACATTTCAATATAAATGATTCAAATATACAACATTCTATATATTTGAACTATAGAACTATCATACCATACAGGTACCAAAGTATATTTAAACAAAGTGAATTATTACAGATGCATGTCACAATAAAGAATGTCCATTCTTACACATTGATCCGGAAACAAAAGTCAGAGATTGTCCATGGTATGATCGTGGTTTTTGTAGGCATGGTCCCTTATGTCGGCATCGGCATGTCAGACGTGTTCTATGTATGGCTTATTTAGCGGGCTTTTGTCCAGAAGGGCCAAATTGTAAATTCATGCAGTAAGTGTATATACAAAAGACGCAAGTCTTTTATAGAAATCTATTTGGAATCTCAGGAATCTGTACATATATATATATATTTGCAATATAATTTCTTCTTATATAGTCCAAGATTCGAATTACCGGCGATACAAGATATGCAACCAAAGGAGGGCAAAAAAGTTATGATCACTTGTCACTTTTGTGGAGAAGGAGGTCATAAAGCGATCTATTGCAACAAAATGCCACCCGACGTACGGGAAGCACAAGTTAGACAGGAGCTCGACAATGATTCTCGTACATCGCATCATCACATGAATATACATAATGGACCACCGCCGTCACGAGGGCCGCAAAAACCCCTCGAAGAAGTGACATGTTACAAATGTGGACAGAAAGGTCATTATGCCAATAAATGTCCAAAAGGTCACTTAGCCTTTTTGAGTCACGCAAGTATTCATGCAAGTGGAGGTGGCACACAGAATCAGAATTACCGGAGATGATTTTCTTTGTTTTATTTATGTAACATGAATATTGTGATGCTACTTTATCTCATTATTATCTTTAAAAATTTCTATTATACAATAAAATAATTTATCATATGTGTCAACCTAATATGTGTCAATTGCCGCTTTTACGATGTTTCAACGATAACTAAAAGCATTTTCATGCTTTTCTTTTTAGACATAACATCAACATTAAAAAATTTAATATAAAAAAATTAAAAAGCGACTTGTATTTAAGAGGGTCTTTAATACTAACAAGTTTTATGTTAAACTATAACAAATCAAAGTATTTATTCTAAAAATTATAAATGTTTAAATATGTAGTTGTTACAGTTTTGCAGTAACACAATTGCGTCCATATGTATAAGATGCATTTTAGTTATTGCTATATCAGCTTCTGATACAGGGTGTTATAAAAAGATATATGTTTATATATAATATAGGTTAATTGTGGATAAAACCTGTATGACCTGCTGGGAAGACATACATTTTACTGGTTATAATTAACATTTCAATTATCTCTTTACAGAGATTTTATAACTGAATTTTTACACTAACTGTAAACTCATTCGTTGCGTAAATGCTTTAAGATTAAAAAACAATGACATGGAAGGCGCGAAAATGGTACGAAGACATGTGTTTCAATTGTTATATGCTACTCGCGTTTCAATTATAAAATTTTTTCTGATTATTCAGAATTATTTCATCACGTGATTCAATTTTACTTATATCTAGAAACTTAATAACATTTATCAGGGATAAGCTGATACTGATCTTACATACAAGTGGTTTCATGTAATTATGAAGAGAGAAAATGAAAATGATCTTGATAAATTTTTTCAAAAACATATCTTATCATGTTGTGTTGTACTCGATAACTTCAACGTAATTAGCGGGGAAAAGTCCATATGTTCCATCAGGTCCAAGTCCTTGCCACCAGCCTTCGTCAATTGCGTCTATATGTGTAATTATATCTCCAGGATCAAATGTGATTTCTGTGTCATCAGCGGCTTGATAGTCATACAAAGCTCTAGCTTTCATTCCCTCGTTATTCGGGTCGAAATATAAGTACGAGCCATCTAATTGATTGTATAATTCATTTTCGGTGACTTGCTCTTTAGTCTCTGCTGTTTGTTCCGGTTGTGGATTGGTGGTAGTTTTCAATTCTTGATTGGTATTTTGAGATTGAGGCACTGCAGACGAAGAAATCGTAACAAGTGTTTCCGCACTTGTAGGTTTTTTCGCTTCGGCCGGTGTCTCCTCGCAAGACTTTACATCAGGCTGGTCTTTTATCTGAGCCTCTTCCAACGCTTTTCTCATAGACTCCACATGATTGTTCTTAGGTAAAAATTGTTGTGCCGAAGTTGTCTTCATCTGGCCGGCCGCCGAATTCTGTTCAAATATCGCTCGAGCGTTTATTGTTCTTTGAGCAATCAATTGTTGCGTTTCTTTGCTCCTTTGTCTTCGTAGTTCTTCACTTCGCGATTTATGATCATCTTCAACTTCATTGTTGTAATTTTGAGCAGCTTTTTGATTGCGTAAGTTATTTGCCTCTTCGGCACGCTGCTCGGCTAGCTTTTGACGAGCGATTGAATTTTCCTTAGCAGTTACCTGAAACAATATTTCATATGTGTGAATCTACATAATGTATATAACATTTAATATACATATAAGATATATATGTATAATCGAAAAATAAACGGGATTAAGACAGATTAAGACATACCTGTTGTTCCCTCAATTGTGTTTCTTTTTCTTCTCGAGCTCTAATTTCTTGTTCTAATTTCTGTCGCTCTTTTTCACAACGTAGTCGCTCTTGCTCCAATCTTTTTTTCTCTTCCATTTCTTCCTTTTCCCAAAACTGATCCCTTTCCATTGCATTTATTTCTTGTTCAGGGATTACTCTGCAAAGTATACATTAAGTAAAAATTGCATTCTAACGATCCTACAATCACAAGATAGAAATATTAGAAACCTGCGATATGTTGTTCCAACAGGACCTGCATGTCCTTCGTTTTCACTACGAGGTTCATTAAATTTATATGCGGAGGCTGTTGCTCGCGCAAGCTTTTCCATAATTGCGTCTACCTCTACATCATCTTCGGACCGTGCCGTGATTGTTATATGTGCTCCCTTCAACAATTTTTCTACATCTCTAATGTGATTGGCGCATGTTCCTTTCCTAACGATTGGAGCACCTTCTCCTTGCTATAAGTAAATATTTTATCAAGCATGTCTCTACAAACTAAGTTTTTATAAATTTTTTATCATGTTTTTTTATAATTTCATAAAAATGCAGAATATATTGTTTTATCAAATAAATTATATTCCATTCTATATATTTTTTTCATACTTACCCAATTAATAAGCAAACACTTTGGTAGACTTGTTTTAGTGTCGATAACTCTGCAAAATGCATACATGATGTGACTACTATTTAATCGATCAATCATTTCTTCCAATCCGCCATCTCCTGTTCCAACTACTTTTAAGTTATTAGTCTGTCCTTCGTAGCCAAACACAGCCCTGTCAAAAATAAAAAATATTTAAATTTTAAATTATAAAAAATAATCAATTGAGTAATATCTATAAAGATTTATAAGATATATATTGTAAAATTTTTATGAATCATGTAAAATCTTTAGGTTAAAATTATGAGAGGGTTCCTAGATTTACTCACATCAGTCAGTGCTTAATAATTTTTCACTACTTTTCTTTTTTTTACTAATGAGAATATTTTATATTAAATTGGTCAATTAGCAATGTGCACAATCAGATCCCTTTCAAAATTATGATCAAATTTTACATCAATAAATCATAGCTTTCGCTTCAAATTGACAAAACAGTTAAGTTATCAAACAATTAAACATGATCAGTTCTTATCTATAAATCCAATCAATCACATTCAATTGTTATATGAGCTAGCTGCTTCGTCCAGCTTGAACACAGCCAATCATATCTACAATTATATCTTCATGTTTTAAATATAATCATATAATCTTACACTATTTCATCATTTTTGTTCATTAAAAATAAATAAACGTGTTTAATATTCATCTCACACAGATAAAAGATAACATATTTAATATACTTATTTTTTCTGTTTGATAGCGGTTGTCAAAAAAGCGAATAAAAAATTAAAATTTCAAGAGCAAATAAAAATCAAGATGTAGATGAATTCAGTAAGAACTAGTTTTTAATGTCAGTCTAATATTTACGCAAAACAGCAAAGTTTGCAGATCGGAATATACGTTCGAATTCAGAATTGTGAACTTGATACCGACGGGAAATAACCGGCTAACTTGACGTTCATATATGTATGTATACGAGCAAGTATGCCGAAACCGATTCGGTGCTACACGCCGGATCGAGGAAACGCAATCGAGATTTAAGTATACGCCTACCAGTTAGTAGACAATTTATCGTCGACCACACTGTGCCAAGCCGCCACCAACGCATCTTTGTTTTTCGTCAGATCAATTGACATTGTTCCTCGCTAAATTAATCAAGTTCATAACAAGTTCCGGGGCGGATTCAGGTGGATTCGATAACGGGAGGAGCCGCACAGATTGTACAAACACATAGACGGCAAACTCGTCTGATCCGCTGTGGAAGGAGCGTTTTAAACGCCTCCTACGGACAAGTCATTATTCAATATGGCCGATTTCTAATAATTAATAAAACGTGCTATAAATTATGGAAATAAATTTGTTTCTATTTAATAGTCCCTTTTTGGTTATTCAGATTTTATATAAATATTGGTTATAGACTGACTTTATAGTTCTGCTCAATTGTAACCTAACCTAACCTATCTTCGCTTTTTCTCTTTTTAACGTCCAAATATATATCTATTTCATTTTAAGTTTAAAAATTTTTGGATAGCATTCATATTTTTGTATAGTATTTTTGGTATTTTTCATATTCATGTAAACTTGCATAGCTGCATAAACATTAGCACAAAGAAAATTATCCAATTGTATTTTAGTGGTACGTTCGGGGAGACGCTAATAGCGCTATTCTGTCATTCTATCTTCGTTGTTTATTAAACGTAAAACAAGGATAGAATGACACAATAGCGCTAATAGCGTCTCCCTGAACGCACCTTATGTATGTTCTTATGATAGAAATAGGTCTGGAACTCTATTCTTGAGCACATACGAATAATTTTCGCATATGAAAATGATAGTTTCTCGACTGTGATTAGTCGATTGTATACGGAATTGCTATTTTCGAATGCGATATTTGTTCAAGAGCAGGGCCCTTGTTCTTTTTAGCTGAACTTTTGCTAGTTCTTCCTTTTCTCTCCAGGAGGAAAAAAGAGGAAGAAAGATGAACTGATGCAAAAGTTCAGAAAAGATCAGGCCTAAGGCCGGAATCAGACTACGCATTGAATATTGAGATTGAAGATTGAAAGATTGAAATTTGACCAATCAAAACAATAGGAGCTAAAATTCCTTTGTCTTCACTGGTTAAATTTTAATCTTCAATCTTTAACCTCAATCTTCAATACGTAGTCTGATTCCGGCTTAATGCCCGTGTCACACTACGCATTGGAGATTGAGGATTGCGAATTAAAGATTAGAA
>NW_017255933.1:1837861-1844585 GCF_001594055.1 Mycetomoellerius zeteki
TCAAATTTGACCAATCGAAACGAAAGGAGCTAAAATTTCTTTGTCCTTATTGGTCAAATTTCAATCTTCAATCTTCAACCTCAATCTTCAATGTGTAGTCTGATTCCGGCCTAATGTGATTGGATAATTAGGCCTGTTCTTTTTGGCTGAACTTTTGCACCGGTTTATCTTTCTTCCTCTTTTTTCCTCCTAGAGAGAAAAGGAAGAAAGATGGACTGGTGCAAAAGTTTAGTCAAAAAGAACAGGCCTATTTTCTCTAAGGCCGGAATCAGACTACGCATTGAAGATTGAGATTGAAGATTGAAAAATTCAAATTTGACCAATCGAAACGAAAGGGGCTAAAATTTCTTTGTCCTTATTGGTCAAATTTCAATCTCCAATCTTCAACCTCAATCTTCAATGCGTAGTCTGATTCCGGCCTAAGAACATGTCATGTGGCTATACAAGTGAGTGGACTGTGGATACACCCTAAACTAAACCCTAAACCCCTAAATGTCCTTAAATAATTCAGCACGTGTGATTATATGTAAATACAATATTAATACGTGAGATTTTTCTTCTTTCCTTAAATATTATTTTTATTTATCTGATGATATAATTGTACGAAAGAATAAAAATTTAATCAGGAGTAGAATACAAATAACCAACACTGTTGACTTATATTGACTTACGATCTTTATATACAGAAGTTTATAATATATTTTGTGTGGTATCACGTGGCTTGTGTTAAAATGGAAATAGCAACGGATATAGATGAAAATAAAATTGTTTATGAAGAGAAAATAAAATTGTTCATACTAACGAACATGTTAGCACCAGAAGTAGAAAATAAAAAGTTCCATAAAGAGATAGAATTATTAACGTCTCAGGAATTAGTGCATAGTGAAAAATCGTCGAAAGAAGAAGCTGAAGTATTACAAGACAAACAATCTTCCAAAGGACACGATGAAACGATCTCCGATGAAAAGTTAGAAAAAATAGTCACTGAGATTCTGTTAAATGAAGAAAATGATTGTGATAAACTTAACCCAATGATAACATTAGATGCAAATAAGATAGAAAACATGATTAATAGCTGTGATGTATCTGCTGATATTCAAAATATTATCCAATGTACTTCAAAGGAAAATGAGACAACTGAGTGTCATATATCTGTTTGTGAGAATGTAGAACCTGAAACAGTTAGACAAGAAACTTTACAAAAATCTCCAGAAATTATAAAGTCTAATATCTCAAATAATACTAACATACTACAAAATAAATATGTAATTAATCAAGTTACAGAACTAAATGTTCATAATAACAAGATACAAGTAAACAATCCATCACTACAAAAACAAATAGGTACAAATGTATATTGATTTATTAATAAAAATTTTTTATGTACATCTACTTTTTTATGTATATCTATCAATTTTTTATATATCTTATTTATAATGCACAAAAATATACTATAAGTACATATGAAATTACAAAAAATATTTATATTGCAGTATCCTGTATATATAATTTTTTTAATTGTATCTATTTGACAGGAAACAATGGAATGTCTTCTCTTAACATTATTGCTGTAGAATATGAAGACACAGATTCAGATGTAGAAGAGATAAGAACAAATACTGCAACTGAAAATCAACATACTATGTCACAAATACAGAATTTACAGCAATATCGTACAATCGAAAAACAGTTATCATGTGACGAAATTGATAGTGAAGATGATTCTAATAGTAGTATTGATAGCAGTACCAGTAGTAGCAGTAGCAGCAGCAGCAGCAGTAGTAGCAGCAGCAGCAGTGATAGTAGCAGCGACAGTGAACCAGATAATGTAAATATTAACAACAGGTACTATTATCTTTTCATAAAAATGAAATTATAATATATATATTTAATTTCTCTATTTATATGAGAGCGTAAACTTTTGAATTATGTTAATTTTCAGAAAGAAAGAAAGGGTAGTAAACGTATCAAAGAAAAAAAATCATATACAAAATGAATTAGATGATCTTCCACCCATAGAAGACTTAAAAATTAGTGTCCCTGAAGTTTTATGTAATCCATTAGGCAAGGTATAATTAATATAAATTAATTATATATGTGCATATACATTAATATATATTAATTAAAATAAATTAATATTTTTAACCCCAAGAATAAATTTAATACAAGTAAAATGCCTATGTGAGCCTCCGTGATTGCAAGTGTGTATATTATATGTTCATAAAGTGATAAAATATAATTCAGCCGTTATGAATGTATAATAATAATAGACATTTTACTTGTACCGTTCACGTATACTTTTGTGGATATCTAAGAAGGTGTAAAATAAATTAATACCGTAAGAGAACAAAAAATAATTTCTAAATACTCAAATCTCGATTATTTCAACATTTCAGATTGAAAAGATTGTAGAACAATTAGTAATCGTAAAACCAAATCCTGGTGAGGTTACACTCAATCTGGACACAGTTTTATTCGTAAACAAAGGAACAAAAGCGCTCGGTAAAATATTCGATGTATTTGGTTCTGTGAACGAACCATATTACTGTGTTCGTTTCAATGATGCTAAACATATACAGGATAATGATGTTAAAGTGGGTATGCAGGTGTATTATTGCCCGAACTCGGAGTACACATCTCTTGTTTTCTTACATGAGTTGACAAAGTTGGTATTTTAATGAATATAGCATGTTACATGCGATTGTAATATTGTATATTCAAATAAGTAAATTAATTAAAATAAATGTTTTCTTTCAGGATAAAAGCTTGCGATGCAATTGGTGACGACGAGGCACCGGCATTTTCAGACGATGAGGAAGAACAAGCTTATTACGAAAATCTGAAACAGAAAGGTTCTGACGGCCAGAATTCGCAGAAACGTCGTCGGATGGGTAAATATATTAATTTCAAGATCAGTATAGGTTGTGTGTGTGTTACAAACAACTAATAATTTTTGCTAATTGATTTTTAGATTCTCGCAATACAGAAATGGGTTGGCAATCAAATCATCCGTGGAACAGAAATAGAAAAGTTCAATCCGAAAGATATAAACAGAAGCAGCAAAATTGGAGTGGTGGTAGTCATTTTAATTCTGCACAGAATGAAACATACTCTTATAATGCTTGGCCACAATATCCATATCAAAATAATGCTTATTGGCAACCAATTCCACAAAACATGTATCCAATGTCCAACAGACCATATGCAGGCTACAGACCAACATTTAGCGGACCACGTTTGCCACAGTATGGCAATCCAAGTAATTTGGACAGCGCACACCAATATTATCAAGGTATTGAGCCTAATTTCTAAAGTAATAGCAACAAAAGTAATAGCACAAAATCGATATCTTATAATCCTCTTCGGTGTTCCTCCGAATCAATATTATGTGTTTGTCCGTAGGGATAAATTATCGTCCCAATGTGTACATGCCTTCTTGTTCAGCTTGGCCAACAATGTTGATGACGAATACACATTGGTTTCCACCAGTTCCTTCATCTTCTTCAAATACGACAGATGCAAAGAGTATCAATCCAGATTCATCTAAATAACCTAATGCTGAATATTAATAGGATAATAAAATAATGATTGTATTTTTGTGTAGAGGGAAATAGTATTTTCTTATCTCACACACATACATTTTCTCTATATTATTTTATATTATACTAAATTGTCAAAAAAGTTCTGAATAATTCTTCGGTTTTTATATACAAATTTACTAAAAAATGACAATTGTTATTCCTCAAAATACAAACCGACACGTTCAATAATTCGTTATGAATCTGTTAACTGCTGGATTTGATCTCAGTACCTTCGGACTCTTTATACGCGAAGAATTCACGACAAGCCTTAACTTGTTCAACAGTTTTATCATCCTCGCAAGAAATGTTTTATTAAACCAAACAGGCCGTAGTCAAACGAAGCAAGAAGACTTTGTTAAAGCTTTGACAAGTGCCAGAATTTTTTCAGATTTTTATACAGTTTGGAACAATATTAAAAATTTGTATTGAAATTCAGAGATCCAGGGTGCTGATGAAAGATAAAATTCCATTTTACCGGCAGAGGATTATTAAATATGCAACTCTTAAAAGTAACAAAAATATTTTCTTTATCAGACAAAGGTTTACATTTTTCTTATTAAGGATTTGCTTTATTAATCATTAAAAAGTCATCATTTTTCAGCTTATTTACAACAGGTTCTTCCAATTGATGCTCCGCGATTGCAATATCATTCTTTATCTCTGTGATGAGTTCATCTGTAATAATAAGTAATATAAAATCATCTTCTAAAGTATTAGTAATAGCGATTTTAAAGTAGCCATTTGAATAGCCATTTGAATTACTTTGAAAAAATAGTAATCCTTTTATAATTTACATATATTCATGTCATTATTATGATAGTGTCCATTACCTAAAGAAGAGAAATCTTTTTCTTCTCTTATATACCCGCCAATTATAATTTTGAGCTCCTCACCATATAAATCTCCTTGGAATTTATGTAATAGGTGAACTTCCTGCAAAATAATTATAATTTGTATTTACCTAACATACTAAGATATTTTTTAAATATAATAAAATATTTTATAATTATTTAAATAGTGACAATTATAATATAATTTATATTAAGATAACTGACCTATTTTAGATTTAATTAGCAAGAAGTCTTTTATATCTTGAAATTATTTTTCGTACCATTGACTTTTTCTCATTTTTGTAATACGGATTCCATCCTATGCTTGCGACCATTTTATAAACTTTTCCATGCAAGGATGCCCAACCATAATAAATTCCAGTATTCAAATCTTTCGGCAAAGCATTGATTACAGATTCTGGGAGATTAGCTGATTTTTGTAAAAGAAAAAAACATGAATTTTCTGCAAAATTTGTTTTATATTGTTCTATGTTTTGTTCGATCAGATTTTAATTATAAATATTAAGAAAGAAATATTTCGATCAAATGTCGCATCGTAATAGATGTGAAGTAATTTTGCATTTTCGATTTTTAAAAGAGAAACAAAAATAATATATTATAAAATATGCGTAAAATTAAATAATATGAAAAATGCTGATGTAAGAGAATTTAAGTTTCCAAAAGAATGCCAAACATATTAAAAAAAAATACATTTTCTACGCATTTCGCGTTTCAAACGAAGTTTAAATATAGTGCTACAATATTACGTGCTACAATGTTTATTTTATGATAACTTCAAATTCGGACTTAGATTAATTTAACCAGCCGAATTACTTACAAAATATTCGAAATACACAATCGCTGTCCTTATCCTAATATTTCTTTTCTATATTAAATGACGAGAAATTAATTATTTTACATTAAAAAAATCGCTTAATGAATTCATCACCGATTAAGTTAATCGGAGTTTCATCAAATTCGCGGCGTCCACCAGATTTTAAGATTTTTGGTATTTCTAAAACATTCTAAAAGCCTTCTCTTTCTCAATTTTCTAATACATAAATCTGTAGCTTGCAATTTGTTTATGACTTTTTTAAAAAGTTTTTTAAATGTCTTCTTCCCTTTTGAAGGGAAATATCTCTATTTAAATAAACTCATTTTTTCACAATGCTTCGAATCTCATTCAACTCGTACCTCTTCTCAGAGAAAATGTAATAAAATTTTTATTTATCATAATCGCATCGATCGCTATTATTTAACATTAAGGCGTGTTGCATTATTGATTATTATTTTAACTTTCTAGGGTGCGTTGTTATAAATAATATAAACGATACAATATTGGAACAATTTTTCCTCAATACTATATTTCACACACATTATGACTTGTATGAGTCTATTCTAACATTACTTTCCTTTACTCAGCAAATAACGTTATCGTTATCATTTTGATAAAATAGCAGTTTTACAATTTTTTTACTGTAATAAAAAAATCAATAAACTTAAAAATCAGAAAATTAAATGTCATATATATATATATATATAGTGAATAAAATGACATGCGCGTTAAATATCGTGCGTCGGAATTCGATGCTCCTTATATCTGCTTATCGAAAGTTAATTATCTGCCTTCCTCCAAAATCAACGATACTATACGTCTCAAACGTAACGCAAACTTTTAGTTACCGTTTATCGCTCGAGATAATGAATCTGCTGTCCAATGTAGATTAACTTCAATCTCGGTTCAATTTACTCTTCTTTTTCAAATTTTTAAAACTAGAAAGAGATGAAGAGTTAATTGAATCGAGATTAAAATTAAACTACATTGGTAGAAACAGACGTTAAATATTATTGAAACAATTACTCGCCAAGTGTATAAATTTTAGCAAATCAGGACAATTTCTCTACTTATTTTATTCCTTAAAAAATATCACGTAGCTATAACTTAGATCTCGAGGTGAGAAAGCGGAGAACATAAAATGCAGGAGGCGCATTTAAAACAAATATTTATCGATTCGAAAAGGAAAAAGAATCCTAACCTAAAGTAAAACGTGTTTAGAACCGTGCTAACTGCTACATACGTGACGCAGATTTTAATATTAACCTAAACGGAGAAGACGAATAAAAAAAACGTGCTTATGAGGACAGATTACTGTCATTTTTAAATGACAGAGGAAAACGTCGAACGTTACTGTCGATATTGATATGCGACATCGATACTCGGCGTTCTGCTGTTCCATGAATTAGATCGTTGATCAAATGACACATATGTTAAACAGGTGTTTGGAGGATGAAGTGATACCTGTCGGAATGCCG